>NW_027281822.1:142500-235000 GCF_046629955.1 Centroberyx affinis
CTGTTTGATACAGAGTCATTGTTTTGCTCTCATTTGATTGGCTCACGGTTAGAGAGACCAAAGACTGTCTGCTACAACCTCCAAATTTGGAGAGAGGAATTTGGTTTTGGAGAGATGAGCAGGAGACATTTCTGCAAAATGGCTCTTGCTGTTGGATCTGTATTTTTTACAGTTCTTCCAGGATTTCATGTTGTTGTTTTGTTTTGTTTTTTTGTGTTTTTTGGACACACCACTTCTACCCAGTTTCACTGGGTATTTCAGATTTTTTGCCATTCTTCCCATTATTTCCGGCTTTTTTGTTCTTGTTGTCCTATTCTTGTTTCTAAACCACCGGACCAGTGATCCATGAAACACTTTCACACCGATGGTCGACCCCACTAAACATCCCTAGTGGGTCAAACTTTCAGGGTTCCTACGCAGGTCTGGAAAGTCTGGAAAAGTATTAAAAATGAATTTGATCATTTCCAGGTCTTGAATAGTTTGGGAATTTGAAAAAAATGTCTGGAAAAGTATGGAAAATGTTGTGGTTCAGGTCCGATACACATATAATTATAGCTTTTATGTTGTTGTTGACCCACTTTGAGTCCACAGTTTTTGTTGATGTGAAGAATAATGTTCAGATAGAGGGATGCTATATCAAATACCGACCAAAATCAAATCCAGTCAAGAACATAGGGTCTGGGAATTTTAAAATGGAAACCGAGTAGGAACCCTGCCAATCATCTCACATATTCTGATATTTGTCGCTTTGTCGAAGAACAATCTTCATCTATACAGTGATATGACCTAGTCAGCAGGGGCAAGATGTCTATCTGCGTAAATCATATTGAACACCAGACAAAATCTTCAAAACAAATCAAGGTCTGGAAAAAAATATGGAATTTCTTAATTGAAAATGTGTAGGAACCCTGAACTTTGCTCTGCTTGGTGTGAAAGTTCAGTGTTTATCAGCATCCACCGCGCTTTTAATGACGTCATCACTCGACAGCGTATAGGACATTCCCGTGTACGAGGCTCGGATATAGCAGCAGACCATAATACTCCTGCGTTATGTGAATGTTAAAGGGGGAACGTCTAGCCAGTGTTTGGGTTTTATTTCAGCTCTGAGATACTGCGTCACTTCCTTCAGCCTCCTATCTCACAGCTCACAGCTCTTTACTCTCTCTCGCTTCACAGTTTACTTCATGTGTTATTTAAAAAAGTTACTGTAACATCTGTAGTAGTATTTTTTAGCTCTTTAATTTCCCCTTAAGTAAGTTCAAAGAGAGTTCAAGTGAGAAAAACTACTTCATCTGTATCTTATGTCAATGCTTTGGTCATACTGTCTATCTGTACATTCCCCTCTATCTGTGCATTCCCCTCTTAGCTACAACAGCACATTTTGATTTCTCAAAAACACTGGAATCTCCTGTTAGACTTCAAATTGGCTTCTGAAGCAATGAGCAGTACAAGGCGGCTCAGCGTTTTTAACAGCTTAACCTTTCAGAAGGAATATAATAATCCAGCTCGCTCAAAATGTTTCCTGAAATTTTGGTGAAATAAATAAATTTCCTAATCCCCACTCCTAGATGTAGCTGCGGTGCGGTGCGGTTTGGGAAACATGACAGTGAAAGCAGAGCCACTGTCACACCTAAGCCCCGCTTTACTTCTCCAACTCACACTGAAGCTGTGAGAGACTTAAAGAGACTTACAGTGTCAGTGACGGGGCTGCGGTGCCAAGTCCTCTGGTAACCAGGGAGATAGTTAGTGATCTGTCTTGTTTTCTCCTGTTTTTTGTGTTCTTATGCATGTAAAATACCTTGAAGATCCATTTAAAGAACGCCTTCCTGGGTATTATCGTTATATCAGACGACAGGACAGGACAGCAGGGTGGCAAAGTGAGAAGGGAGACCAAACTTGAACCTGAAGGCCGGGTTCAAGACCCTCTGTGATGGCAAGCATCCGCCCTGCTAAAGTGTCTTTGAGCAAGGCAGTAAACTCAGCTGAATGGGAGCTTCTGCAGCTCACCCTGCTTTTTAACGTCCGTGAGGAGGGAGGCGAGCAAAAAAAAGGATTTTCTCACAGGGATGAATGGAGTTTCACAAAAAAAGGACATTGAGTGTTTTGCATCCACAGTGATTAACCTGTAAACTGGGTTAAATCACGGTTTATTAATTAAATCTGTAGCATCAAACTTTAAATCTAATATAAGACTAAGCAAGATTAAATTTGAACTTTATTTTAATTGTTTTTAAACCTAGATAAACTTTAATCCTGTTGCTCCAAAACTTTAAACTCCAATTTAAACTTTAAAGTGACAGTTGAGGTGGTTTAACTTTTAAAATGGCAGCATTTCTGAGGTGGAGGAAGGAAAATCAAACACTAGGGACAGAATTGAATTTTTTGACCATGCATTCACCTTCATTTCCTTCCAAAAGGATTTGAGTTGAGTTGGGATCATCTCTCTTCTTCTTCACTGATCTGTTAAACTCTTTTTCTTGACGATGGCATTGTCTGTTTTCTCGTCCTCCAAAACTGAACCAAAATGCTCCATTAACTCAAACACAAGATTTTTCTCAGAAGAAGAAGAATTTGAGCTTTTGAGACAAGACAACTTTTGGTGAAACTGATGTTAGCTTAATAATTAGGCTAGCAAACTAACACAGCAGAGCAGAGCAACAATGTAACATTTGTCTAGAAGATCGATTACAAAACAATTACAAAATAACATTTTTTAATTCAAATTTAACAGAGTAGTAGCCGAGTATTGGGATTATTTGTGTTTATTATTTTTTCTTATCACCAAAACGCCCATCTTTGTTTTGTTTTTGTGTGTTTTTTTGTCTTTATCTTGGGTTAACTGGTTTAAATTTAGGTTTAAATCATTCATCTTAGATTTAGTAAACTAGGCTTAAATTTAAATTCTGCAAATCAGCCCTGGGTCATGTTGAATCTATGTTTACTTATTTTAAATTCAGTTTTACCTATCTGAGTCAGCCGGAGTTCCAGCTGGTCAGTGAGGTTAGTCATATCTCCAGTCAACCAAAACACCACAGGTAACCATGTGACAGCAGACAGCGGCGGTTCCCAGCCCGTCCAGCTCCGCCACATCGCTCTGACTTCATGTTTCCCAGATATGACTGTCGGCTCAGACTGTAAGCAGCGTAAAATAGAGAGTGAAAAAGCAGAAACGAGACAAGAGAAAGAGTTAGAAACTGAAGTCTGCTTACGGTCACGGTGTCATGTACAGTATAGCACTTACTGTATGGTTTCACCTGGTGTTTGGTTCGTTTTCTGTGTACAGAGAGGAGGGAAGTAACTAGTTACATCTGATCTAGTTACTGGACTTGAGTAGATTTTCGTTGCACCGCTGCTTTTTGGAGTAAAGTATTTTCTCCTAATTTTATTTGAGTGCGTTTTATTGATTTTCTACTTTTACTCAAGTTTAACCTAGTTTTTACTTACTTTTATTTTTTCTAGTTTTTTTTTCTAGATCGTAGTATTGAAGACAATGAGATCTGATATTTACAGTCTCTTGAAAGTAAAAAGTGTTTTTATGGGTTTTTTTATTGTCTTTTTAATTACTTCAGGAAGATTTAGACAAGTTATTTCACTCTTTTACTGATGATGATAATAATAATGAATTTTATTTATATAGCACACTTTAAAATACAGTGAAATCTCACAGGTGCTTCACAGGAGATAGAATAAATGTACAATTATAGTAAAACATTACAACTGGTTAATTAAACAACAATCATGCAATTTATAGGTTTAAACTAAAGCAAGAGTTGAAATAAGTTGAGTGGAGACCCAGGTTTAAAAGGAAAAGCACATGTTATGAACAAACCGGCACCCTAGTGGAAAGATGAGTCTTTAAAAGTCTTTTCACTCTTTTTCACTTCTATTATTATTCAAATATTTTTATTGATTTTCACATATGTTGTACAATCACAATGGTACTCAGCACTCCAACATAAGATAAACATAGACACATAAAAACAGATTATTGCTAGGCATTACAAACCGTGAATGGAAATATCATTTTAGTACATCAGTACAGTGAATTACTCTTTTCACTTCTGACGTTTGCTGTGACAGAAGTGCTCATTTCCCCCCCGTCTTACTGTAACAAAACGCCATACAGTTCCTCCTGGTCTCTGGGCTCTTTTATGTGTATGAGAGAGAAGCCGCTTGTCAAGTCATTTAAAGGCTCAGATGCTGCAGAAGCTTTCACTCTCAGTGGTTGTAACCACCACAACACACAGGACAGGAGCGCTATTTTCAGCTCCTCGACCCTCCGTTTTTAACACGCACACATACACACACTCTGATACCAAACTCTCAGAGAGCCGCTTTGACTCAAACCGTTTTCCCTTTGAAGTCCCTCCAGAGATACCGACATGGAGACCGTGAGATAGTTTGTTATAGTTGTTATTAGACAGGCGTATTGGTTTTTTTTTTTGTGTGTGTGTGTGTGTTTTTTTTTTTCTTTTTTATAAGGGGCATTCCAAAGAAAACTGCCCCATTACTGGCTGTTGATAATTTCCCCCTACAGGTTTCCCCAACAACAAACACTCTGATTGGGTCAAAGCTGAAGCAGAAAAAAAACCAACAAAAAAAAAACCGCGACTTACAGAAATCGGTGTCACGTTTGCATCACTTTTAACAGTCAAACTAACACTTGTCTATGACGAGATAAGATCTATCTCTATTGGTATTAATCATAGTCATTTAGGGAATATGGGGTGATGTCAAAACGCTAATTCCAGTTGGTGATGACAATATCAAAATAGTTATGAAAATTGATTGTTGGATTAATATAAATACTACCATTAATCTACATTGGTATTAATAACAGTGTTATTTTGATTTCCTTTTTAAGATGCAATCAAAACGAGGCTGAGTCAACTTGCTATCTCCCTCCACAGTATCAACCAACACGTGAAAGATTTATACTAGCGAGGGTAAAACCCCTTCTTCAACAAAAAGCGGATAAGCCGAGTGTAGGTGAGCTAAGCCTCCATCACATCCCCGATAAGGACTTGTTAACGCTGAGTCGTGCTGGAAAGTTGCTGCTGAGAAAACTCCTCCATGATGAAACCGCGAGACACCGACCCGGGACGACTGGGGAGACGCGTCACCAGGGATCAGAGAGCAGAAAATCCCTTCTGCCTCTCATGTCTTTATTTATTTATTTTTTTATTATTGTTTATAACGATTAACAATGTGAAGAGGCTTTGCAGTTGCAGGTTCAGGGGAGAATTGGCCTTGCACAAATAACAGTTAAATATCTAACAACCAGGCTAGAAAAAGAGAGATACTTGAAAAAGGTGTTGCTGTAGATCCATTCAGTAATGTTATAAAAGTGAATAATCTGATAGGAAACTGCCTTGAATTAATTAATAAGCTTCAACTTAGATCGGCAACATTACAGCTGATAATGTTCCTGTGACCTTTTTAATGGAGTAAAGATAAGCATGAATGAAATGAACACGGGTGCAAAGAATCATATGAATCATACCTTATGGTAACAATCAATCATCATCACCATGACAAAGCCTGAGAACAAAAGAAGGAAACAGGAAAGTTTTTAATCACAATAATAAACTCAGAACAGAAGCATGTAGTTCCCCTACGAATACATTTTATGTCTTGTATTCAATAATGTTATCAGGACATTGTAAAAATGTACAGTAATTGTAGTCACAGGTTTAAATTGATTTAGTTAACTGGTGGATGGATGGATAGATAGATAGATAGATAGATAGATAGATAGATAGATAGATAGATAGATAGATAGCAAAATGAGGGAGGCGAAGGACAATTTTTTTGTTGTTTATATGGTTTTGCAGCGAGAGCAGAAAGAGTGGGAAAGGGATGGAGAGAAATCAGGGGAGGGAGAGGACAGAGAGAAGTAAGGTAAACTAGGATAGAAAGGAGGACAGAAAGGGGGAAGGGGAAGAATGAGAGAAGTTTGGATGGGGGGAGGGAAGGAAGAATAAAAAGGTAAGAGAGGGGTGAGAAGGAGGGCAAAAGGGGGAAGGGCGGGGATACGAGAAGTCAGGTAGGAGGGGAAGATGGAAGGGAGGGATGAGGGAGGAGGGGAGAGAGAGACCGGGGAAGGGAAGTAGGGAGGAGGAGGAGGAGGAGGAGGAGACATCGGGGAGGAAGGGAGTGGTGAGACAGACGGAGGAAGGGAGTGGTGAGACAGGTTGACCGACCGGAGTCACATTCCTGCCGTCCAGATTTATAGCGGCTGGGGTCCTGAGACGGGACCGGCCCGGAGCCGCGCCAAATTACAGTCATCTGCAGCATTCCTCCGCTGCAAACACAGGTTAGCAGCCGGGCCGCGCTAAGTGCTAGGTGCTGCATGTTGACAAATGACTTCCTTTGAAGGGCACCGAGAGAGAGGGGGGGGTGGAGAGAGGGGGGGGGAGAGAGAGAGAGAGAGACTGGCTGTTTACTGTTGGATGGAAAACGTCATGTTTGCTAAAAGCATCCTGGGGAAGACTAGAGGAAAGGAGATGAAGAATGTGACAGCGATTGGATTTATGTGTGTTTGCATGTTTGGGTGTGTGTGTGTGTGTGTGTGTGTGTGTGTGTGTGTGTGTGTGCTCCCACTGTAAATGGTGCCTATAACCTCACAATCCCTCCCCCTTTTTTTTTTTTAAATGTGGGAACTTCAACCGACTTTAAAAAGGTACTGGTGCAGCGTAGAGGAAACCAGTAAAAACAGCTGGCAACATCGGCTCCCAGTGTCACTGGAGTTGTCAGTGGAGCCGGAAGGGGCCCTCTCTCACACACACACACACACAGACACACACACACATGTGCGCATGTATGCAAGTATACACACAGAATCTCTCCCTTTCTCTATCAAAAACAGCACAAATACACGCATGTAAACTATCAATACAATACTTTATTGTCCCTCAAAGGGAAATTTGTTTCACAGCTTATCGATCGATTTATTTATCTCACTCGCTGTTCATTTCTCTCTCTCTCTCTCTCTCTCTCTCTCTCTCTCGCTCTCTCTCTTACTCATATACACACACACACGCACACACACTGACACACTGTGACAGGATGGGAACAGGGAGGTGTGTGTAGGTTGACCTGTGTTAAGGGTATCTTGGTGTTTTAATACTAGGTTCCCAGACTGCTAATAGAGGCCCTGCCGACTCGGGGCCAGCGCCAGGGGCCGTTGACCCGTTTAACAAGTGTGTGTGTGTGTGTGTGTGTGTGTGTGTGTGTTTAAGTAACAGAGAAAAGATAGTTTGCAACATTTAATAAGTGTGTGAGAGAAGCGATTCTGACCTCTTTAGCGGCAGTGTGTGAGTGAGAGAGAAAAGAGAGATTGCAACGCTGTTAACCAGTCTGCTCTTGTGTTCTTGTGTGTGTGTGTGTGTGTGTGTGTGTGTGTGTGTGTGTGTGTGTGTGTGTGTCCTACAGGCGTTCACAGGCCCCAGTCCCAGGACCTCTCAGGGTTCTACTCCCTCCCCCCGGGCGGTGTCGGCCAGATCACTCCCTCCATGGGCTGGTGAGTCACGCACACACACACACACTCACTCTGTGATGCACAAACACTCAGTCCTTTGTGTACTTGTGATGACCTTGTAAGAACTCCCCTAACCCAAATTAAAGCAATACACCAAGTTTTTGGGAGATTGGCCAAACTTAGCCTCTAAGTGATAAGAACACAGAAACCAAAATCATCCATGTGTCCCCAGTAGATCCTCACTCTCCATGCTCCTTGCTAACACTTTAGCATACACTATGTTGAGAGATAGTAGGCGACTAGCATTATCTCAAAAGTGAAGAAATGAGAACTGCAGCTCTAAAGCTAAATGGTGAGATCTTAAATGGTGTGAGTCCAAGCCTGGCACTTTTGTGGAGGAGATTTGTAAAAGTTACACAAAATATGATATAAAAAATAACATACTGTTTTGAACTAGCAGGGACTACTTTCCCTGTTTCTATAGGAAGTGAATGTGCTGGTCGATGGGAGACTACAGCTAAAAATCACTCCGCAGCGGATGAATATACCTGAACTAGATCAAAAAATAAACCAGGCTACATCAGCTATATTGAGTTCATTTTCAGTTAGAAAGTAAATTTCATTTTTTTTAAAATGTATGAATCTACAGGCCTTGTGATAAAAAAAACATAAACAACTTTTTTTTGGTAAAATGAAAGTCTTCTTGCTAGTTTCCTGTGATCACTTAACATAATACAGCCTTAAGTGTTAGCATGGAGCATTGAAGAAAACAATCTACCAGGGACACATGGATGATTTTGGTGTCTATGTTCTCGTCACTTAACAGGTAAGTTAAACAACAGAACAATCTCCCAAAAACATGGTGTGTGCCTTTAACACTCACCCTCACCAATACATGCCTAACCTTAACCTTTACTCCCACCCTCCAACTCTAACCTCCAACCCTCAAATGTTTCACTTTTCAAAATGAGGCTTGGCCAAAATGTCACTTCCCCCAAAAAGTAATCTCTTAGTTTCCACAACTTACCCCTGTCTACAGTCATACACTGTGTGACTGACACACACACACACACACACACACTCTGACCTAGGCCAGCGCTCCATACATCACTGTCTCATCTGGTGTCAACATGGAGTCAGGCTGGCTAACCCAAGGTCCCGTTGGCATGGAAACCACCTCATCTCATGCTCTGCGTTTATGAGTCTTGCTTTAACCTGTCGCCTCTGGTCAAAACAGCAGGAATGTGGACAACTGGGACATTTAAAGGAGACATCAACCCAAATAGTAAAAACTCAGCGTTGTAGTTGTTGAGATCTAGAGGATGATGATAAAACCCCACAGCAGGCAAGCAGCCCACCGTAAAATCACCAGGGACAATTGATTAGTTTACTTCTTATCTTATCATGGTGCTTTACAGGAGAGATAAACTTAAAGAGTAAAGAAGCTGTATATGGTTTTAAACTGCATGTCATTGGGAAGAAAACATCATGTAAACGAGGGGGAAAAAAAGAGTAATCTAGTGGAAGAAGGGAGAAAAAGTCACGTGATATGCTGCTTTCATTTTTTAATGCCTTCAAATCCATCAATATTCAACTTGCCCTCTTCCCCATTGGAACCAGTGTAGAGTAGATGTGGTGGATTCTGGGAAATGTAGGCAGGGCCTCATGGAGTCTTACCGAGGTAACGTCTCAAATAAGAAGAACTAAAGTAGGCGAGGTCAGAAAGCAAAGCCTCCAACATCACATCATAGATAGGTGTGTGTTCGTCTGAGATTATACATCGGTTTCCATTGTGGAAATCCCTCAGCCTGCATCTATAATAGATTCGATTTTTTCAAAATTCTAGGCTTATGTATGAAATATATTGACAAAGACGAAAACTAAATACATTTTCTCTATAATTTTAGTTTATTTTAGTTAGTTTTGTAAACACACAATACAGTTTCAGTTAGTTAACAGTTAACGAAAATGTTTTTTCACACGTAGTTTTTGTTATTTCCTTAGTTTTCAATAACGATAATAACCTTGGAATAGACTTTATGTTAGTGTTATATATATATATATATATATATATATATATATATATAGATAGATAGTATAGTTATTGATTTCTTAGAAAAGGATGAACAAAGCAACTATACATACTGAAGTGTATAAAGAAACTGACATTTCTACCCTTTGTCAGAGAATATCCCGCAGCCCACTTGAGTGTGTGTGCTTCAGGTTTTCTCTCCATGCATGTTGGAATAAAGAATCCACGGAAGACTTCTGAACCTTTGCTCGTTCATTTTGACCCATAAGGGTGAAGCTCATTTTCCCCCTACATTTTCCAAACAGTTCCTCTTGGGGACGGAGCAGCAGCAGCAGCAGCAGCAGCAGTGTAGTGTAGAAAACACTCCAGTGTGGGACCTCTGCACATGCTCTGGCCACATCTGTAACATATTCCATCCTCACATTTAATGGTTTTCTTCAGCTGAATTGTGAGTTGATTGTAAACTCATAATGTCAGGCTTCCATTGATTTATGGATCAGCAACACAAATCCATTTATTACAACCTATCTCTGCCTGGACTTTGAACAAATCCCCTCCAATAACAGTTAAAGGCTTACATCAAATGTCATGGAGATTTGGAATGGAAGCTTTTGTGTGTATCAGTGTGTGTGTGTGTGTGTGTGTGTATTTGCTTACATGCGTGTCTATGTCTGTTTTGTATGTGTTTCAATAAGACACTTAGCTGTCTCCCTCCAGACATTTCCCATGTCTCGCGATTGTGATTTATAGACATTTTATCTTTTTTTCAGACAAGAGCAACTCACTGTGGATTTTCAATAGTATTATTAACAACTAATCTCCTCTAACCCAGATTATCTGCTTGTCTTGGCTCCTTGTAGTGTGTTTCTGTGTTGAGGAAAAGGAGGAGGAGGAGAAGTGGGCAGAGAATGAATGGTTAAATGTCAAACAGTTGTCTTCCATTGTTTGGACAATGGCCTGGACGCGCCTCCTGTCCCTCCAGGACTACCTCCATCTGTCCCCCGGCTGGTTGGCCGGTCGGTTAGCTGCCCGGGACCAGGAGGACGTCAGGAATTAGTTGAAGAGGCGTATTGTGTTTCTCATATACCCCATAAGGAGGCAGCATTATAGTGAAGAATCCCTGTGGTGGGAGCGCGGTTCATGCTCAGCGGGATGTTGTGATATTAAATACTGTATCTATCTGGAGTTAAAGGGGCGTTAAGTAATCTGTGACTTCCATCGACCTCTGATGGTGACCAGGAGGAATTGCAACAACATTGAAAGTCTCTATATGTGATATGGGGTTTACAATTCGATACAACCACGATACGATGCAATAAATAAAAGTTCAATGAATACAAAGTCTGACTGTGCAGAATTATCGTTTACTTCTGAGCCACAGATCTTTCTAGCGATGGCATTGGCTCGTTAGAATGTAAACTATTTAAAAATGTCATTACAAAGTGCAACTAATATAATTTAGATTGAGCAAGCCGTCTAATATATGATTATTACAGCAGAATAAAATGTAGCTAATATTGCGATTCATTTTTCTGCCCCACGATACGTACTGTCACATTTTCGTATTGCCATCCCGCTTTCCCGTCCCCTTGAGTTACGGTGGCCTGTAATTGACACAACAGAGACAAGAAAGCTAGCTAATTAGAGCAGAGATCCAACAGAAACGTCTCGTAAAGAGGTGATATATAACAATTCAAACTGCTGTAATGATAATAATGCTTTGTCATTTGATTTTTTGGCTTGAGACCAAGGATTTTTAGCCCTTGTAGTTAAGTAAAAATCTAATTTATTGGTCTTTTAAGTGGAAAAAGTAAAAATGGAGTAGTAGCAGTCAGATCTCTCTTTTTGTTAAGGCCGTTTGAGCAAACAATTACTGTTGCATACGTGCTATATAAGTATATGGTTGGCTTTTACTGAAAATGGAAGCAAAGCATGAAAGCTATTACCATTAAAGTTTTCAAACCCAACACCGCTGACTGAACCTGACGTCACTTTGCAGTCTTGTAATTACTTTGGAGTCATTTCTAGTCAAATTATAAGAATAATAGACACAAGGCATGGGCCAATACAATGGAGTGGGTCGCTGAGGCTCATGTGAGCACGGAAACCTTCATTCCCAGCATTCCTCTGTCCAGCCAGGCCTTTCACACGGAGGAATTTCTGTCTCGCTGTCACCGTCGAGTCGCCGTCACTAAGAAGCTGCTGTCTGCACGCAGTTATTAAATGTTGAGGGGAGATGACAGTGTTTTATGTAGTATGTTAGTGTGAGTGTGTGTACGTGTGTGGTGATGTTTGCTCGTATGTTCGTGCTTACATGGACACATACATTTGGATCAGCACGTGAGCTTGTGGGTGTCTGTCAGTGTGGATATGGTTGTGATCCTGTCAGTGTCTGCACGTCCTGAAAAATCTTAAAATGTCTTAAATGATCTAAACTCATGGCCTAAAATAATCTTGATTTCAGTTAAATACAGCATTTTAAGTCTTACATTTGGTTTTAGAGGTCTTAAAAATGTTGTGGTTCATTAGTATGCTGAGTGTCCAGTGAGAAATCAACCTACATAGACTCTGATATTCTGATCTGCTCTGATCTCAATTATATTTCATTTTAAGTGGCATTAAAAGGTGTGAAATCTTAAATTTAACTTGATAAAACTTGCCAGCAGTTAGCTAGAGGCTAGGTCACACTAGATGATTTTAACACCAATTCTAAGCCCAACTGGACTGGACCATCCCAACCATGAGGGGTGGAGAGGGGGTTATCCTGTAGTGTGAATAACCCCCTTGTAATAATGTGACTTTAAAATATATTTGTAATGTAAATGTAAAGTATAGCTTCTGTACCATGGAGCAAGAAATAACCAATCCTCTGTTTTGTAATTGTATTCACAGTGAATTGTTCTGGATGAACAGGAAAATGTTTCTGAATGACAAAATCAGGTAGTGTGTGACCTCTCGTCTTCATCTCTAGTGTGAACAGCGTCCGGTCATTTAGACTGAGCTGCTCTCATCGGTTGTAGTCTGACCTCGCTTTAATAAGGACTATCACATGATCGGTCCTCCAGGGTTTAGACCCAGTCGTCTCTGGATCTGTCCCCAGCCGAGACTCTCTGCTGCCTGGCCTGATGTGTAGCGCTGCCTCCTGGGCCTAAAGCATGGAGGATGGTTGGGGAAGAGGGGGGGGGAATAGAGATGGGGAAGTGTGTGTGTGTGTGTGTGTGGTGGTGGGGGGGGGGGGGGGTGAATATGAGTGGAAAGGTGGGTTGGATGAAGGTGGGGAGCGTATGTGTGTTGAAACAAGAACCCAGAAGGGTGAAGTGATGAGGGGGGGTTGTTAGTCAGATTGGAAGGTGGAAGGAGGTTTTCTACATATCAAAGGCTCCTGCTTACGTTCCCCTCCCCACCCACCTACCCCCCATGGTGTGTGTGTGTGGGTGTGTGTAAGTGTTAGCTTTTCTTTTCCTGGTAGGCCTTGTATTGACACAGAGTCACAGCTGAACAGCAGTGCTGATCTAGACTTCTCCATGGGGGGAATCACCATGTGTTACAACATCACAACATCACAAGAGGTTCTGCAGCTCCAGGATCTAGATAATTAGATAACGTTCTGTACAGACGCTTCCATAGATGCACAGTGTGTAAAAGAATCATTAAGCCATGGGGTTTCACCATATAGAGGCATGAAGCAAGTGATTTTAACTGAGACCAAACTGAACTGAATTTCATTGAATTTAAACCTGACACAGAATTTCACTGAATTTAATCATGCAATTGAATTGACTAGAATAGAATTAAATTGGAAAAGCTGAATTTCCCTATGGGGATGAATGAAGTGTCTCATTACTCTGACCTGGCTGAAAAGCACCAACCGTTGCCGTCTCTCCCCCCCCCCCGCTATGCGGCGGCAGGCAGGGCCAGCCGGTCTATCCTACTCTGTCCTCCTGTGGATTCAGGCAGCCCTACTCCTCCAACCTGCCCAGCGCCTCGTCCTACTCCAGGTACCAGACCAGGCCGGGCCGGGCCGAGCCGGGCCGAGCCGAGCCGAGAGAAAGACGCAACGCCGTACATCAACTCCTGCTTACAGCACATTCAAAACGCCTGAACCAGAGTTTCCATTGGACCAGGCACACTCATGCATACTGGTTCAACCCCTGTGTCAGCTTTCATTATGCAGCTGCTGTGGGAGGCTGAGGCGGTATCGATGTGCTGTAAGCAGGAGGGCAAGTCAAGTGTTTTGTGCCAAAGCAAGCTGAGTCAAAGCAAGCCGAGCCAAACTGAGCCAAGCCAAGCTATTCGCTGACGCAAAGGGCATCGCCATGCAGTGTTGCTCATACATGAATCTTGCATCTGCCTGCACACACACACACACACACACACACACACACACACACACACACACACACACACACACACACACACCTTTAAAGCCAGGGATGTGATTTTTTCTTTTTTGGTCAGTTTTTTTCACACACACATCTCCCATTCATTCCCAAATGAGGTTGCTGCTTTTCTGCTTTTTTTAACTATTATTTCCTGTTTATTTTTCCTGTTTTTTTGTTTGTTTGTTTGTGATCCTGTTCACATCCCACTGACACTGAGCCAAAAATGCAAATATTTCTGCTTCTCCATCACTTATGTATGATCCTGCCATGCTGTTCCATGCAGCAGGGGCAGCAACACTGAGTGTATATGTTTGTTTTGTGTGTGTGTGTGTGTGTGTGTGTGTGTGTGTGTGTGTGCGAGCGAGCTTGCATAAGTATTTATGTGCGTAGCAGGCTTTTTTTTGTACTGCTTAGCCTGGGACTCAAATTTGACTCTGGATTCTGGATCCTGAACCATTGCAAGAAATTGTAGACACACACACACACACACACACCATACAGAAGGTAAGTCTTCCTGATCAGTGCTTGCGACAGAAAGATGCTTCCCTGCTGCAATGCTTTGCCAGTCCGTCAGGTTCTCCAGTGGGTTTGAAACACAGTTTCTATGATGAGAACCATTTAACTTCTACAAATCCTTTATATGATTTGTTTAATGGTGGGGGTTTAATAGGTGGGGTTTTCCACGTAGGATAACATAATGAGTGCCAGTAAGTTTAGACAATCACAGGAAGGCATTTGAAAGCCAATTTATTATGCGTTTCTGTGATTGACAGCTTACTTGATACTACCTGAATTTGCCCCAGTGCAGTAAATCCCTCTTATACGCTACACCTTGCAGGTTAAAACAAACACTATTCTTTATTTGTGATTATTCATTGACCGAGACACACACTCAACTGCCACAAACTGCCAGCAGCTGCCGTCTGTTGCCGCTTCCTCATTAGTCAGACTGTGTGTTGTGGCACTTATATCTGTGAAGCTGCTGAACCAAACATGGCAACCCGCCTCACCATCAGCTATAAAAACCTTATCCGAGGATCTTGTTAAAAATCCATCAAAGATCCATCTTTCTCTTCTCTCCGTTGAATGGAGTTGTTTCAATAACAGCGGCAGATAGCTGAAAACTGCCGTCTCCTTAGATTTTAATGAACAGACTTAATCCATACTACACTGATAAAAACAACAAATGCTTTATTGATAACATGTTCATTAGTGTGTTACATGAATGTAGACATCACACAAAACAAAGCTGAAATGATGAGGCTTGAGATATGAAAGAGGATTTTCTTTGCCTCCCAGCCTCTCTCTCAGTATGGCTAGGACGCCCTCTAGTGTTGACAAGGGTTTACATTCCCACTGCAGCAAAATACAGAACAAAATCACACATTTTAAGCTGCTTGATGGTTGAAGTAAACAGCAGCCACCAGCTAAATGCTGCAAAATTTGCAACTACACTAAAACTGCAGAAACACAGATAAAGAAACAGTGTTCAGTCAGTCTTTTCTATCCAAAAAACTGCTTTTGGAGGCTAAGAAATCCCAACTTTCAGTCGACTGGATGATAGTTTTGTTCCCTGGTTGGGCCTAGAGGGGCATTTCCAAAAAATGCCACTGTTATCATGCTGATGTTTTCCAACCAGCATTCCCAGTCCGGCTGCACTGAGACTGGGAGAGGCTGAGAGGCTTTTCACGCTTTCAGGCTCATTGCTTCCCAAAAAAACCTCACACTTGCTTCAGCGCTCATTGTCCATCATTTCCACGCTGCCACACACAGGTGAAATTGTTTTCTCTGAATTGACCAAAGCCTTCTGTCACTCTCTCTCTCCCCCTCTCTCTCCCTCTCTCTCTGTCCTCAGGTTCTCTCACTCTCTGATGCTGGGCCCGTCTGGGATGCACCCCACAGGGATCCCCCACCCAGCCATAGTGCCCCCTACAGGCAAACAGGAGCACGACCACTATGACAGGAGCATGTACGCGTAAGTAAGCTTCTTTTTTCCCACGGCGCTGCGCTTCACGTCACACTCCGTCTGTCTTGTCTCACTTCGTTTTTCTTCACCTTTCTCTTCTGTCTCCTCCTCCTTCCCCGTTTCATCACTCCATCCCGCCTCTCCTCTCATCCCTATCCTTCTCCTCATTCAATGATCATCAATTGTCAATTCTTAGATATTCAACTCTGTTCTGGCTGTGTACTTATATTTTTAGACGTTTACACCATTCCAACTCATGTCTACAGCTTTTTTTCCCCTTGCAGTGTTCAAAATATTCAAAACACTGTGCAGTTTTTTTCTATATCTGTATATATTTGTGTTTATTAACTGACTTCTTGAGTTCAACCAATATAGGTTTTTGAAAGCCGATACTGATAGTCTGAGACTGAAGTCACTAATAACCCATATTCAATATCTTTTCTTTGGAAAGGCCTCTGAAACAGTACTAAAACCATCATGGGACACTAAAACTCTCTACTAAAACCCAGATGAAATTCTTTAAGGGTTGGCAGCAGCTCTTTAAGGCAGGGATACATTAGGCCTTTAAATAAAGAATGAATTTACAAAAAACATTATCGCACATTTAGATGAATAAATAAAATGTTCAAAGAAAATAAACTTTTTCAGTGAGGAACCTTCATCATATCGGCTGTGGACAACACTGACTGGCCGATATCTGATATTTAGTTTAAGACCAATATTGGCCAATTTATTCCTTAAATTTCTATTTTTCTGTGTTTATTATGTTCTTTTTTGTGTGTTGTGTTATGTTTAATGTGACCATGGTAAGCAACCCACCGAGTCGAATTCCTTGTACGTGAAAACTTGCTGATTCTGAAAAACTGATAAAACTGATTCTGATTCTCTCCTCATCTTCCCCGTCACCTTCCTTAATCCTTCCCTTCCTCCCCCCCCGTCTCTCCTCCCCCCTTCTCCTCTTCCTCCCTCTCTCTCTCTCTCTCTCTCTCTCTCTCCCCTCTCTCCAGGAAGCCCCAGATGGAGGCCAAGCGGGAGAAGGAGCCCAAGAAGCCCGTCATCAAGAAACCGTTGAACGCCTTCATGCTCTACATGAAGGAGATGAGGGCAAAGGTCATTGCCGAGTGCACGCTAAAGGAGAGCGCCGCCATCAACCAGATTCTGGGGCGGAGGGTGAGGCGTGAACACACACACACACACACACACACACACACATCCACACACACACACACACACACCTAAACACAGACACAATCATGTGTGCACAAACATACAGACACAAATATGCGTAACCATACAAACAGACACACACTTTCATGCTTATACTCAGTCATATGAGGTACAGTGTAACACGCACACACACACACACACACACACACACACACACACACAGACTAATCCCCTATCCCCGTCTGTCTGTAATTTCACACATGAGGAACATGAGAGGACTGTGGTAATGTGAACTGCCGCCATGTGAATCCTCTCCTCCGTTCAACTCTGCTCTGCTGGGATCAAAACACTGACTGGCAGCCAATTCATGAATGAACTCATCAATTCCAATTCAGCTGAGGAACTGGAAATTAAAATTGAATTGGAACTTCAGGAGGTTGAATTTAATTCTGTGAAATTCCATGTTTTTTTTTTTCTTACCAAATATCTGAGATTACACAATGTTATAAATTAAAATGTTAAAGGGACCTTTCAGGTGGTATTTGATGCTTAACACAGTGGTTCTCAACGTGGGGTCCAGGGACCACCAGGGGTCCTTGAGGGGATTCCAGGGGGTCCCCAGCAAATTGATGACTTGTTCAACTTCAGCATTATTTCATTTACAAGAAGTGAAGACAATTAGAGAATGTAGAAGAATGACTGTTTTGATCAGAGTTTCTCTGTTATCTCTCTACCTACAATACAGATAGTCATGGGATTCTGGACAATCTAACAGTAAAAATATTCTCAGATTTGGGGTTGAGAGACAAAATCTCATCAAATGGGGGTCCGTGTCCCTAATGTGAACTAAATTAGGGGTCCTTGATATGAAAAAGGTTGAGAATCACTGGCTTAACATTCACAACAAGTAACAAAAAGCAAGATTTTCACCCGACAGTGATGATATATAGGCAAACAGCAATGTGCGATGTCTAGGTCGGAATAATAAGCGTCTCTCCTGCTCTTTGTGTGTGTGTGTGTGTGTGTGTGTGTGTGTGTGTGTGTGTGTGTGTGTGTGTGCAGTGGCACGCGCTGACCCGTGAGGAACAGGCCAAGTACTATGAGTTGGCCAGGAAGGAGAGACAGCTCCACATGCAGCTCTACCCCAGCTGGTCTGCCAGGGACAACTACGTAAGACTTCCTCTTTCCTCTTCATCTTCCTCTTCCTCTCTTACTCTAGACCGGGTTCCCGCTTGCTCATGGAATTCCTGGAATATCAGGGAATTTTCGAGAGGGGTTTTCCAGACAGGGAATTTGCTAAATTCTCTAGGGAAGTCTGCTGTTTTTCTCCATAAGCCCAGTTGTAGTGTAAAACCGGGCTGTTTAACCTTTTACAACTTTTGAATAACATTAACAAACCAGGAAGGAATAAAACTTTTTAAGTCATGGAATTTCATATCAGGGCCACAGCAGGAATCCTTTCTAGAGTAAAGAAGTCATTGGGTTGCTCTGAAACTGAAACAACTGAAAATGTACTAAATGTCGAATGTCTTAACTTCATCAAAATGTAATAAAATCCTCCTCTAAATGGGTCCAAAATGGAATAAAACCTGATATTGTGATACCTTTTGCTTGATAATGTACATTAATTGGCAAATATCACACACAAGGATGTACCTTTTTTAATTATTACAGTATCAGTCTGAAGATGTTATTACATTATCTGGAGGCTGATTACATTAACATGTTTAGAGGGACATTTTGACAAGTTATTACATTATTCAACATTTACTATATTATCAGTTGATATACACCTCAACATAGGCTGAGTACATGAGATTTGCTAAGTGATACAAATTGCAATTGCATCTTGAAAATGTTAAAAGCTGTGAAAACGTCAAGAATACATGATTAAATTGGTCATTTTCATGTTTTTCTTTTACTTTCAAAATCTACTAATGCTACAAATGAACTTGTGAAACCAGGCCAACCACTTGACTTCTTTTCCCTCCTTGACTTGCTGTGAAACTAAGAGTAAAGACTAGAATAGGATCGTCCCAGTGAAACAGAACTGGGTGAACTGGGTGCACTCCCTTTCCTCATTGTACTTCTCACTCCAGATCTGAAGAAGTAGCCTTACCTCGCTTATTCTTCCTAGCTACTGCCTCCACACCCCCCGCATGATCATTGGCTCCCAGGCCTGTCAGTCAAATGGGACACACTCCTGTTGCATGAAATGATTAAGTTAGTTTTGCAGGATACCAGAGTTGACAAGGCATAATGTCTCTGTATGGATAATGTATCTGGGCTGCTGTGTGCCTCTGACTTGTCAGTTTGCTGTTGAACTCTTGCAGGAGGCGGGCCTTAGCGGGGTCGCAGGGGAAAAGAGTAAAGCTGATTGGGTAGGGACTCGTCTTATGGTGGATTTATGCCTCTGTGATGAAAAAAATATGAGTATGTGGAGAGAGCTGCACGAAAAAAGGGTTGTGGGTATTTCTGTGCAGAGTTTGCATGCGGCTTCCAACAAATCTTCACTGTGCCATGTCTCGCACGTCAGTCTCACAAACAGCGCACAGGCAAGAGTGGTTGTCAATCAACAGGAGGTCGTCCGATGGGTCAGTTATAGATGCATACTGAATATAAACGCAAAAAATAAAATCCTGCATGTTGCCGCCGTCGTGTCTACAGGGCTGTTAGACTACAACTCCAACGCTGAATCACACAGAGGTATAAATCAACCTTTACCCCCCGTTTCGCTCCACTAACAGAGAGCAGGGTCGCATGGCTGGCCTCGCCACCCGCTGGCACAGTTTATTTTGTAACCCATTAAAATACAGCACCTTCGTTTCCGTGATTACTATCCAATTAGACGACAATAACATAATACAGTACATGGTATGAGTTGTTATTGTACAAAAACTATTAACACTGCAAGAGAGGCAGAGCCAAGGCAATGTTTATCTCTTTTGGTAATGTTATATGTTTATAGGTTTAGCTGTAATACGGTAAATACGGTTGTAACATCCAGAAAGTATTCAGTCAAGATCAGGTGAATGAAAAGCTCTTTGGTGGTAACAGAAGCTGCTTCATGCTTTGCATCCAGTAAGACACCTGGAGGACAGTGGAAACCGGTTAAAAGGCTTTAGGCTTTACTCTCCTGTGTGGCTGTGTATGTGACGGAGCTGAGCTGTGCAGAGCGATGGGCAGGATATATAGTTAAGTTATGGTGACACTTTACTCGCACTGTGGTTTATAACACATTCATAACAGCTGAACATGCGCTTCATAAGAGCTACATGTCACATTCATGCAAAATAATTCAGTCCTAATGTCAACTTGCATTTGTTTTTCACCAAATTCTAATGCCATTTCTGACAAAGCATGCCACTTTATAGAGCAGAATTTTCAAAATAAAAGTCTCCCTAGGAATTGCCATTTCTTTGAATTCACTGAAAAAATATATTATGATATCATGAATGTGTTACAAATCAGAGTTCTAGTAAATAATCGGTATAGCGGCTATTTCCATATGCATGGAGCTTATAGCTCATTCTATTCTAGTTCTGTTTTGTGCAACTTGGCAAGGAACAACCTGCGGATGCTGTTTGCTTCATTCACATGGATAAGTGTTATGGCTTTAAGACTTTTAGCTAACTATCACCCAGGTATAGTGGCTTGCTGACAGTTATAGTGGGTGATTTGTTCATATTTAACCACCGGGATGCTGGGCAGGTAACTTTTTGCCATTCTCTTAACCTTTTCCTAAAATCTATTTTTAACAAGGATGCATTTAACACTTTCTGCCAACAAAGGGGATGCTGTGCCCCTTTTATCTCCTCCTGAATTAACCTTGTGATCATAATACCAAAACCACCGTCCTGCATCTATACTATACTATATCTATCTATATCTATACTATCAATACTGCAGTGGCCAAAGCTTACACCATTCCCTAGCAACTCCACATGGGCGAAAAGAGCCTTTAAATTTCCAAAATATTCCTCTCAGAGGCAGAGCAGCAGAAGCACAGCAAGCATGCAATAGAAAGGGCAACTTCTGCACTGACTACATACACATGAGTCTAGATAAACCACATTTGAAATAATGTCAGCTCCATCTCAAGTAAACCCCAACTCCCCCTCCACCCTCCCCTCCCCTCCCCTCCTGAGGCTGAAAAACCAGAACAGTCACTGGACCTACGAGCAAAACAGGAAGTGAAGTTCCACATGTCGCCCACGCAACTGTGGGGGGTTTCTCCTCCGAGTCAAAAACACACACACACACACACGTACAAAAACAGACAGACACACACACGTACGCCCACGGACACAGTGCCTCAGAGCGCTGCAGTTGCAGGAGAAGTTGTTGTAAACCACACAGACAATGCTAACAGCGAGCTGAGGAGGGCAGACACTGTAGTGTAGGCGTTCGATTTCTCTACCCACATCCTTCATCTCGCCCCAAAATACGAGGCTTCACTTCACCATCACCGGATCTGTGTTAACAACTCTTGATGCTGATGTTCACATCAACAGTCACACGTTACAGTCTGCCTGGAGATGGGCAGCGTGGGTACACACAGAGGAGTTGTGTTTAAAAAAAGAGCAGCACAAAATTCTGTTAAAAAGCCTTTATTCTGTTCTATTTAACTCAGGGTTTAGGATGACTAGACGAGCAGAATAAAGGCTTTTTTTGACAGATGTTTGGAGTGCATCAGATCTCTCTTTTCCATGATCACCACCCTTTTTTTATCCAAAGAGCACCCAATCCTAAAATCCCCACATTAGGAGCTAAGAAGCATTTCAGCCTCCTATCTCTTCTGCATGAATTATGCTTAGCTTTACACTAACACTTTGCAACATAATTATGTTTTGTTTTTTTTGTTGTTGTTGTTGTTTCTTTGTAAAGCATCGAAGACGGTCACCTGACCCAAACAGTTCCTGTCCTGCACGTTTTGCACTTTGACATAAAATGGATTCACGTGGCACAAGAAACCTCCCATCCTCACTTCTGAATATTGTGCTGATTATACATTTTGGAACTAGGTTTAACAAAATGACTAACTACTCTCATGCATGATCCCATTATCTTTACAAATGATGGCTGACAACTAATCTCAGTATGACTACTGATTGAAGACAGATTGAAGACAAACTCCTTGCCAAAGTGACACACACAATTGTGGAAAAATAGATCCAAGGCACACTTAAAAGTGTTTTTTTTCTATAGGATAAAGCTTTTTTAATTTATTTTGGAGTGCCTTGAATCTCTCATTTTTCCACAGGACTACTAGCTGATGTCTTTTTTCATTAAAAGCAAAGAAGCATTCCAGCCTCCTATCTGACTCATAGAATAGCTGCATTTATCAGCCACAGCCAAATTGTAGCGTTCATTTCAAGCCCTTACGGTGAATATATTGAAGCAGTTCTCATATCACAGCTGATCCAGACTTATGTCTTTGGGTGGATTGTGTGTTTTTCCCACAGGGCAAGAAGAAGAGAAGAAAAAGAGAGAAGCAGCAGGACTCCAACACAGGTAACAGCCTCCCCTCTCTCTCTATCTCTCTCTCTCTTAACTGCTCAGGACAAAATCCCTTGTTTCAGTACCAGAAAAATCAAACAGCCGGCGTCGACTCCATTTGAGGGAATTTGATTGAAGTTGAACTTGCGCTGGTCGTCTGTAACACGATCTCTTTGGTCCCTTTGAAGCAGGATGTCTCTCTAACCTCAAACCACCCACCCGCCCCGCTTTCCACAGCCGAGTTAAAACTGTTTAACCCGTTGGTCTGGTGTACTCAGTGGGTTCAAGCTGAGGATGAGCTGATAGATAAGGAATGACATCTTGTTGAAACATCTAACCCCATGTTCCTCAGAGACAGAGGGAGAGAGGCAGATTGTAGACTGTGCCATCCTCAGTCCTCACTCTCTCTGATGATTGTCAGTCCGTTTTCCATATTCTATTAAAGGAATTCACCAAGTTTTGGGAGATTAGCCCGTTTGTCAACTTACCTGTTAAGTGATAGAGATTGTTGGCTCTGGTGCTTCATGCCAACACTTCAGTAGGCTATACACTGTTTTGAGTGATAGTCATCAATTAGCATTAGCAGTTAGCATCAAAAGTGAGAAAATGATAACTTGTAGCAGCTCTAAAGCTAAATGGTACGAAATCTTAGATGATATGCAGCCAAGTCTGGAAAACTGGAACAATTTTACACAAAATCATACAAAAATATCATACTGTTTTTGAACTAGCAGGGACTACTTTTCCTGTTTCCAGTGTAAGTGAATGTGCTGGGTGATGGGAGACTGTGCAGCTAAAAATCACTACGCAGCAGATGAGTTCCAAAAATAAACCTGGCTACATCAACTATATTGAGTTATATTTCATTTTTAACATTTAGGAATCTGCCAAAAGGTCATTCTTCTTACTTTTTATCATGCTAGTCGCCTACTATCACTCAACAGTGCATGCTAAAGTGTTAGCATGGAGCAGGAGAGCGAATGGCTCTACCAGCGGGCATGTGGATGATTTTGGTGCCTATGATCTCATTACTTAACAGGTAAGTTGACTTAAATTGAGGCAAATCTCCCAAAATCTTTGTGCATTCCTTTTAATTAGAATCTGCAATGGCAGTTAATATCTGAAGTACGACCTTTGGAGCGGACAGATGAAACCAGACGGGCTTGTTACTTTCTGGAGAGGCTGTAAAAATGCCTTAAAAAATGTCATTATAAATCCAACATTTACTTTAAACCCTTAGGCCCAATCTGAGCCTTAAACAAGGATGGGGAAATATTATTTTGGTGATCTGTGGCTTTCAAAGATACAGCAGTTTATGACTAGAGAGTGAAAACCTTCTGAAAGCCTGTACTAACAGTGTGAAAGCATGGCTCTCTCTCTCTCTCTTTCTGTCTTAACAGCCTATTTCCTGGATGAGTGACTCGTTTATTAACAAAGCTGTGTCTGTGTTGGTTTGTTGTTCCGGTGGTTGTTGATGTTGATGTTTTACTGCACTGTAACTGGCCACTAACAGTTTGACTTGATGGCTTTCTGATTGGACAGCTCTGTCGATGCTTCTGTTGCCCTGACAAGCTCTTGTCTCTCTCTCTATTTCATTCTTTCTCCTCTCTCTCTGTCTTTGTCTCTCCTCTCCTCTCCTCTCCTCTCTTTCTGTCCGCACTCTCACTTTAACCCCTTTTTTCTCTCCTCCTGCTCGTCTCTCTCTCTCCTCCTTTTCGCTCCTCCTCCTCCTCCTTGTTTGTGCATGCTGTGCGTTGTGCTCAGACCCGGGCTCTCCTAAGAAATGCCGGGCTCGCTTCGGCCTCAACCAACAAACGGACTGGTGCGGTCCCTGCAGGTGTGTACCAGACCCCAACCTCACCCCCCCACCCACCCCCCCGCACTGCTACCGTCCCATGCAATCATCCTCTCTCCTCCTCTCTCCTACCATTTATCCATCCACTCATCGGTCCATCCCTCCCCTCTGCTCTGCATGCAGATTAGAGTTTTAGTTATACAAACTTTTCAGAGCTGCTTTGGAGGCAGAAATCTCATTGGTTGAGTTAAAACTCAGTGGGCGGAGCCAAAGAACCACAGATTTTCAGAGCACAAGTTAACTGACTGGCAAACTTGAATAGTAAAGAAGGAACTTGGACATTTCTCAGAGGCAGAGAAATAATGTTATTGGTAAAGAACAGTTTTCAGAGCGTTAGCTAACTGGCACACTTGAAAATAACTTTTTAAAGAAGGAACTTTGCTCAAAATTTTAATAAAAAGTATTTCTTTCTTTTTCATACATTCATGACCATAGAATTAATGATATTTGAATGCTAATAGGCTAGCTAATTAGCTAAATAGCTATAGGCTAGTATGGCTAGTTTGTCAGCTAGGCTAACTAGCTAACCTAGATAACTTAGTATGGCCAGATTGCATTTTTTCAGTTAGGCTAGGCTTCATAATATTAGCTTCCTCCTCTCTTACCTCTTTTTCACTGGGCTTCAGTCTAATGTTACTTAGCCAGAAAAACTGTGGTTCTTTGGCTCCGCCCACTGAGGTTTAACTCAGCCAATGAGAATTGATTTCTGCCTCCAGAGCAGCTCTGCCTCCAATAAATATTTGTATAACTAAAACTCCAGTCTGCGCTCTGCATGCCTTCCTGTCACTAACCTGCTACTCTGCAACTCAGACAGTTATGGTAACACACATAACAAAATTAAAATAATCTGGTTACAAAAAAAAAATCGTAACTGTAATCTGTTTTGTCCACTGACAAAAGTGGGAATCAGATCAAAAATATGTGAGAAAGAAGTTGATTACTTGGTGGACTACAGCAGTTAAGGCATCTGGTCAGTAGCATCAGGCTCCATATTCACAAAGGTTTGTTGTTTACTGTTAGGGTCACTGGTCAGGTCACATGACTACATGGACTATTGGTTGATCTTTGTTGCAATTGGCTGATCCATGACAAAACAGGTAACCAAGATCAGCCAATAGCAGATTGCAATAGCAATAGCAGGCTTTTAACCAGCAGATGTCAGTCTCTGTGTTTGGTTTCCCTTCAAGGCGAGGCACCACAGGTGAACAGGAATTAAAAACTTTGCTTTTATCAGAATTCAATTTTATATGTTGAATCTGGATACAAACACCTTTTGTATTAAGACTTTGATTTATTTTGTTATTAACTTATTCAAAATAGCTACAATTTAATTAAAAATGCACAACTTTGCATATCAGTTAGAACATGAATAAATAGAGGGATTTATGAAAAATGGGCGGGGGGGTATTGATTAATTATTTTCAAAATATTATGTATATGGCAAAAACGTCACTTCATTTTCACTATCTATTCATTTAAAATACCCCATACAACACATGACAGAATAATGTTGACGTTATAACATACAGGGAATATTTTCATTTTGAGAAAACATGAATTAACCATTTATAGTTGTTTTTGATGATTGTTAGATTGTTATGCATATATTTTATGAAACCACAGTATAGTTATAGAAGCAAAATATCTCAAAATTGACCACTCCTGCCCAAATAGGCATTTTCACCTGTGATGCCTTGCCTTAAAGGGTAAAAGTGACACATTATTCATACAGGCCCTAAACAGTTATTGTGGTTAAAGGGGAATACCGCTCAACAGAAAGGACGTCAGTGAGTGTCTGGAGAGTGGTTACCTGCGGTTATGAAAGACACGCCACCATGTTGGAGGAGTGATAACAAAAAGAAAGATTATAACGTTTCCCTGCTTCCGCGTTGATCTTTTCCCCTCGTTTATAATGAATTTAAATCACCTTACTACCGCACAGAAATGAGGCATTTTATTTGGTTTCAGGGTGGAGGAAGAGATGATTATAAAGATTATAACGTTTCCCTGCTTCCGCGTTGATCTTTTCCCCTCGTTTATAATGAATTTAAATCACCTTACTACCGCACAGAAATGAGGCATTTTATTTGGTTTCAGGGTGGAGGAAGAGATGACAACATTACAGTCTTTCCTCTTGTTGTCACTCCTCCAATATAGTGGCGTTGCTTCATAACCACTGGTAACCGCTCTCCTACCATTCCTACCCAGCAGATTTAAGACCTCATATGGGTTTATGCTGTGTCCCAATGAAGTCTGAAAGTAGAAATACAGACTTCCTACCAGGAAAAATGTAATGGAACAGCAGCGTTGGTGTGAGAATGGTTGGAATAATTTTTATGAATATTGGCAACTCCCTTCCAAAGTTATAAAACTAAATCCTGAAGCGGTCAGTTTGCAAAGGTCATTATTAATTTTGTTGTCGGGTATCCTGGCAACACTCGCAGAGTATTAATAAAGATTCATATTCTATCAGAGTGTGTGTTTTCCACCCAGCCGTTCTCAACATTTTTGACATCCAAATCTCACTCATCATGCCCTTTTCTCTCCCACCCCCCCACCCCCCCCCCCCTCACTCTGCACCATCTTCTGTGTCATAAAGCAGAACCATCATAAAAAAACACACCATAAAACATAAGAACCTCTTCCACCGCCTCGGTTTACTGTGTTTCACTCGCAGCAAGATCTAGAAATCGTTCAGGAATCAGTGTCGTTCTGTAGAAAAAAAAAAAACGCTTCTTCCGCCATCGCATTGTAGCAGCCCTATTGTCTTCCCCATCATCACGTCATGGAAATCTGTGTGTGTGTGTGTGCTTGTGTGTTTCGGTTAGAGAGAACAAAGGGGGGTGAATGTGGTTAGAGCGAATCCTTATCACCACAGCTCAACATACACACACACACACACACACACGCACACACTCTCTATACTCCCTGCAGCTTTGCATTTCGACGGTGTTCTCATGCACATCTGCTTTCAACTTTCTCCATTCATGCGGTGCGGTGCAGGCGCCTTTTGATGGTGAACTCTGACATTTAGAAATCACTTTCTCTCTATTGCCGTCTCCCTCTCTCTCTCCCTCTCCCTCTCTCTGTCTCTCTAAATATGGCCTAGCGCCTTTCCTTGCGGTTAAACCTGGTGACTCATATCATATTCTGGTAATGATCATGAGATCCTGCTAACTGCTTTGATGCTGTGCTTAGCGGTACATAAGTCTGCTTTTAAGTACAACACTTCACAAAGCACAGCAAGTTACAGGCTTTTGTTAAATAGATCAGTTAAACTTTGCAGGTTTTTATTATTATTATTATTATTGTTATTATAAGGGATGCTAATTGTAATACGTTTTATATTTTATTCCCATGGTTTGGGAGAGATATGTATGAGGACAGGGATATTTTTTCTGGGCCAGAGCTGATAACACTACTATAAGATAAAGCTAATTTGGGTATAATATATTTCTGTGAGTCCATAAAATCATTACGGACCTTCCATTAATTCTCTATGAAGCAGCTTCATAATTTACTTTATTGTACTGTTGCAGACCAGTAGAATAGCATTTTTTTTTTATTCTTAAATTGAGCGATATTCCCTATTCCCAAAAAAACAAAACAAAATTATCAATATACAGTGATATTAGTATAAACTGACACAAATGTATTTCCATTTCCATGACAGCAAATGTCCAGCAATTGGACAATAAATTGACTCTAATGGTGACATTTAATTCACATATAATTCTCTGTTCCTATAACAAAACACAGCAACTTGGTGCACTCCCTTGAAGCACCTATATTAAATCTATAAAACCTTGTACAAAAGATATCTGATCAACATACCGGTGGTGTCAGATTGTAAATTTTTTGTCATTGAAATTATTTATATGAAGAGTTTCATTTCACGATTTGGAAGTGACACCATTTTTTACAAAGCAAAACATCAAGGCAAACTCGATTTCTTTGTAAAGGGTAGTAGCTAACATAAATCTTAAACTGGCAAAATGGTAACAGTTGGTAAGTTGGGATGGGACGACATACCGAAATTCAATATATCGCAATACGAAAATGTGACAATGCGTATCGTGGGGCAGAAAAATTAATTGTGCTATTAGCTACATTACCTAAATTATATTATCGAATCGTATCGTGAGATAAGCAGACCGTCCCATCCCTATTGGTAAGAGTTTTACAAATTTATTTTTCCGAAACTGATGTGAAGTGTTTTGGAAATGAACTCTTCATATATATATAAGCTGACACTGACACTAATGCTTTTCTGTTGGTTAATACCGTAGTTTTCCACATGCAGTGATGATGCCTCGGCATGACTGATGCCCTGAGTGAAACCCGGTGACGCTTACCATCCACACTTTATTCACAGATAACTCTCTTGACTGTTCCTAGGAGGAAAAAGAAGTGCATTCGCTACCTTCAAGGAGGAGGCTGCCCCAGTCCAGCTTCTTCAGATGGAAGTGCTATAGACTCGCCCCCCTCCCCCCCTCCTCCTCCTCCTCCTCCTCCTCCCGCCCGCCACCGCCCACACCAGCACCAACGCCCCCCCTCCCCCTCCCGCTCCCCGGCCTGCTCCCCCTCGCCCGCCTCCCCCTCATCGCGCCTCCCCCTCCTGCCTCCGCCCGCCAAGCACACACAGACACAAACACAAACACAAACACACACGCAAACCAGCAGGCACGCCGGCCCCCACCAAGCCAGGGTCAAACACACACACACACACACACACACACACCTGGAACTGTTGTCCGGCAAGCACACACACGCCTCCCCGCCGGCGCCGTCGGCCTCCAAGGCGGCAGGACATTCTCTCAAAGTGCTGACAGAGACTCAGTGATGGCAGAGCGATCTGGGTCGCACCATCCCTACACACACACACACACACACACAGATACACACACCCTCCAGAGCCATGAAGATCACCCTCATCTTCCTCACCTGCCCTCATCCTCATGTTCATCTCTCCCTTGTGGGCCTTTTGTTTAAATAATAATAATTGTTTAAAGGGGTAAATAGGGGCGGCAGGGTGGCGTGCAGATTAGGGAGGCTGTCCTTCAATCCCTGCTGAAGTGCTGAGTCACTGGAGTTTCACTTGTACAAACATAATGCTCTGGAGGCAGAAATAATCTCATTAGTTGAGTTAAACCTCAGTGGGCGGAGTCACAGTTTTTCAGAGTGCAAGTTAGCTAACAGGCAAACTTGACTGGCAAAGAAGGAACTCTGGTCAAAATATAAGTAAAATATAACTGCCAATGACTTTTTTCATTGGCTTTTTTTCATTCATTCATGACCATGCAGTTCATGATGTAGCAGGCTAACTAGCTTAACTTGATAGCTATTCATAGTATTCCCATGATGTCACATGCATTTCCTACCAATATGGTGCTTTACCATACACACAGCTTATTGGCTGTGGCTGTCATTTGATTACAATCACCTGTTTTCCTACCAAGATGGCCGTGTGGTGATGGAACAGAATGCTATGAGTAGGCTGGTATGGCTAGTTTGAACTTGAAGGTCAGCTAGGCTAACTAGGTAGCCTAGATAACTTAGTGTGGCTTGGTTGTATTGTTTCAGTTAGGTTAGTAGCAGAGCACTAGGCTCCTCTCTTACCTCTTGTCTTTTTCACTGAGCATCAGTATAACATTACTTAGCCAAAAAACTGTGGGTCTTTGGCTCCGCCCACTGAGGTTTAACTCAACCAGAAAAACTGTGGTTCTTTGGCTCCGCCCACTGAGGTTTAACTCAACCAATCAGATTATTTCTGCCTCCAGAGCAGCTCTGCATCCAATAAATGTTTGTAGAAGTAAAACTCCAGTCTGCAGCTCCTCAGGTGCTTTTCTGCAGCTGAACCTGTGTGTGTAGGCGGGTAAATGAAAAGAGTATTACATGGAAAATAATCAGATTTTTTGCCAAATGAGCTCTTCAGTCAACTATAAACAAACACACAGAGCTGAAGCTGCTGCCATTTTTTTGTCACACAAGTATAAGTTGATGAAGGAGCTAATGTGGCATCAAGCTGTGATTAATCCATACAGCAAGGACTGTGGCAGAAGACTCTTAGTAAACCTCTTTTTCAGAGGCTGCACCAGGCTGTTGCAGGTATACTTTCCCCCAAATACAGGGGGATTTAATTATTATTAACAAAGGAGATGCCGCCCCCTTCCCTTCTTTACAAATCGCCCACTGTAACGCCTAACTACCATACACAACTATCACTTCAAGCCATTACCACCGTCCACCACTGTCACCCAGACCAAACCAGGAGAGCAGGAGAGGGATGCAGACACCATGGACCAACAACAACAACCAGCCAGCCAGCCAGCCAGACCAGAGGAGGGAGAGGGAGAACTTCACTTTTTAGCTGCCATTTTGAAAACGGGACTGCAAAGTACTGACTTGCACAGAGAGACATGATCCTGACAATTGGTTTTATCTATTTCAAACCAATTTGAATTCATTTCCAAAGATTCTTACAAGCACCTGACCCGTGCTGCTCTTTTGTCAACATCATCTTATTTGCAGCAATTCATGATCACGAATTTTGACGGTTACACCTGAGTGAATATTCTCCCTTCAGTTCAAGTTATATTCATTTGTTTTAGGCACTTCCAGGCTGTCAATCTCTTGCTAGATCAACCGTTATGTTTTGTTTTATTTTCTCACTTTGTTTGTATGAATCTAACGTGGTTTTAAAGTCAGACATTTTGCCGGTGTGAAACCCCTCTGAGAGAGAAGAGAGGGATTTTTTTCAAGCTCTGTTGGTTGTTTCCTATGACTGAACATTCTGCAGCTCTGTAAACTAAACTGAGACCAAATGGGTACTATTATATTTCATTGTGTTGTAAAGTTTTATAAATGTTGGAATTCCCTATCTATAATTAAACTTTTATATGTTTTTATGTAAAAAAAAAAAAAAAGAAATTACTAAAAAAAAAAAAAAAAACCTGTTCCAGCTGATACTCCTTTTTAGTTCCCACCATTTCTAAAAGCAATACATTCATTTTGTGTTTGTCCTCAAGAGAAAAAGCATTTTGTGCATAAGTTTACATTACTATTTTCTGTCGATCGTGTTACCGCAGCAGCGTTCAGATGACGTCTCGTGTTTATTTCTCAACCTGTGCATGTTCAAACTTTAGTGTACCAAAAATACAAAGAAAAAACGAAGGCTTTAATTTCACTGTTTTTGTTTGCAGCATCAAACTCGGCTTGCAAAGCTTTGGAGAAACTCAAGTGTAGGTTGATCATTTGCTCAGCAGAAACTGTTTTCCTCCACCAGAGAGCGCTCTTGTGCTAGAAATATTATCTCATGTTTTTAATTTGTGGGCCTGCTCATATCAGTGAGAACACAACTACGATGTCTTTTGTATTTTTTAACGCATTGAACGACTTCTGCCTCTGATGTAATACTCTTGTTTTTGTTTGATGTATTAAAGTGTTTTGAATATCTGTCCATGACTCTTTGTAGCAATAAAAATCAATTTAAGGGGTTTTCAAGAATGAGGATTAAAGTTACAGATAACTCAAATGAAATATCTAAAATAAATCATAAGATCATGCTCCTCAGTGCCTGACAGTTTAAACACAAACAAATGACAGACATCAACCTTTTCATATATTTTATTTACTTCTTTAATATATAATGGTTGATCATCCTAAACGCCATCATCAGAGCAGATCTGAGAAAAGTTTCCAATTCAATACAACATGAATTAGGAATGAGAGTTACCCAAAGTTGTGTGACAGCACACGTTTTACTTCTTTGACAAGTACTTCTAGTCCACAGGACATTATGCACACACACGTTTTCCACCTTAAAACTTCGGTTTTCCTATGACAGCTTATCCTCTTTTTACATGAAAGCACAAAACTGATGCATTTACATAACCAAAAAAAAAAAAAAATATTCAACCTTTCATTTCAATTGTCAAAAAAGCCATTTTATTTAGTCAGCTGACCTAAGAGAACACAAACATGTCCAGTAAAAAAGACAACCATAGCAATTAAAAATAGGGAAAACGAAAGGTGCGTGATCTAATCTCCAAAGGGAAAAAAGATATAACCAGCACTATCCATTTCATGTGAATACACAAAACAAGATAAAGTGTGTGAAAATGGAAAAGAGCTTTTTTTTCTTTAATTTAAATTAACTGCACCACACAGGCAAGTTAAAATGGTCATGCTACTGGTATACAGAAATGAAGGGAGGGGGAGGGAGGGCGGGCGTCTGTGGCTCTAAATATACTAAATGTAAATATTAACAAGTATGAACAACGCCAGTGCAACCAGTTAACTGGAACAATCCTTTTCAGTGTGGTAGTGTTGGCAGGATCCTCCCTTTACTTCTCTTCACACCACTGGTTCTCTTTGCGTACCTGCGGATGAAGAGGAGGGAAGGAGAACACACTCAGTTTGCTTAAATATTATAAACAATGTCCATGAAACAGACTGACCAGGTGAATCCAGGTGAAAGCTATGATCCCTCCCTTAAGTGTTGAATTCAAGCATGATACGGGTGAGATGTCGGGCGGAGGAGGAGTAATACAAGTTAAAGGGGATTTTCGGGCTAATTTTGTGGCCTCATTCAAATGAATTGGAAGTAAAAATCTGAACGTCCCAGCTGCATCCGATCCTGGTGAGTAGTTTATATTCTGGTTTTCATGGTGGTCAAGAGCCGAATAATCCCTGTGTTAAAACTCAAGTGGAATATTTCTGTAACTATGAAAGAAATGTTTTGGAGGAGTGGTTTTTGGTGCCTTCTGACTTGCACTAGTGTTGCCAACAATACCTCGAATAACTCAAATATATTGAAGCAATGGCTAAATTAAATTCTGACTGGCACACCATGATAAATGTGGTATGCGTCTTAAAAAACACAATACTATCCTTTTAAGGAAACAATTATATGTGGCATGGATTGTGGATAAGAGGGTGAAACTCACTTCGGTGTTGACGTAACACTTTGTACACTTAGTGTAAACACAAGGGTCAGTCACAATACAAGACGTGTCAAGATAACGCCTCAGATGGGGCTTCAAGCCACTTCTGACCCACTTTCTAGTCCTTCCATTTACATCTGTGTACTAAGGTAGTTTGGAGCAGTATTAAAAAACAAAGAAAAAAACTTAATCTGTGCCTTCTCCATGTAATCTGGACGTGTATTTTATCTGAATTTGGATTTTACTGCCAGATGCAAATGAGGAATAACAGTGTACAGCTTTTAACTTTGGTGAGGCAGCATTACAACCTGAAAAATCAAAAAGAGTCACTTCCAAGTGTTGGCAGGCAAGAGATAGTGAGGGATTACACCAGTGTGGAGGGTATGATGAACTGTAATTGTATTACAGGTAAACTAATGTTCTATATAATGGGAATGTGTTCTGAGTGTGTGGAAGCAGCTGTTGTTGTGTGTCCAAGACAAATTTCCCCCCCAATTAGGCTCCTTATCGAATCAGCTACAAAGTAAAATACCATGGGGGACTGACTTTAGTTTGTTACCCAAGTGTAAAAAAGATTAAAAAGAGAGTTTCTTAGTAAAATTAGGGAAAGTGGAACAGATGGATAGAGAGAGGTGAAAGGAGACACGGAGAGATAGATAAATGGATGGATGGAAATGCTACCTGGGCTTCTTCCTCCTCTGTGAAATCATTTTTGATGTTGAAAGTCTTCCTGATCTCCTCCGGGGTTTTGCCTTTGATCATGTTGGCCACCGTCTTGCAGGTGACATCTAACAGGCCTTTGATGTCCAAATAGTTGGCGGCCTGAAATAGAAAAACACAACACCGACATGAAGAGAGGGGGAGTGACAGTAAGATATAGAGAGAGAGACAGAGACAGCATCAGCTTTTACCCATACAGTGGTAACATTTTGTTTTGGTTCATTTCAGGTGCCGTGATGCACAAAGCTGCCAGTTCTCTGTGATGTAGTTTTCAAACAATCAGGACTTAATGTTGCCAAGCGCCGAAAGTGTGTTAGTGAACCAAAATGGCCATAATTTATTGCACATATGCATCTGTGCTTGTTTTGAGTCGGGGTGCGTCTGTGCCAACGCAAACTGAATGGAGAGACAGTTTGAAACGTCGCCTCGATAATCAGATGGAAGATACTGTGGCAATTAGCTCAGACTAGACTGACAGACTTTGATTTCCTGGTGTCTCCAAATTAAATGTCAGCAAGTCATCCCCTCCATCGCTGTGGGAACAACTGAACTTTACACAGCCATCTAGTGGACACCGATACCTGAAGTCCCATACAGTACCTGCTCATATATTTCTGTATTGCAATAGTTTATCCCATACTCTACCCACTGAGCTTCAACAACAAGAAGCAGGAATTCAACACACCTGCCTCTGTGAGAAAGCAGCAAGCTCTAACTTCGTATGTAAACACATTCAAGCAGCCAGTGGCTCCAATCGACTTGTGTTTCACTTCGTGGAAGCCTACAGCTCTACCAAAACTTATTTCCCAATCCATCGCTGCATGCGAGTGAGGACAACCGCTCACAGCGCTGCTTAGGTTACCTTCCACACGCTCTGCTCGGTTTACCTTCCGCATGCTCTCTGGACAAAATACATTAAAGTCTAAAATTAGTGCTGTGCTTTTGCCCCTTAGACATAGTTGTCACCCTCTTTTCAAATCCCTTCCTCCTCTACATGGAGGGCAGTTGCCCAACCCTCCGATCTTCCAGCTGTTGCTAAGCAACTTTTGTATCTGTTAACTGACTGAAAGCGCTCTGTGCTCCACCGCAGCAATGAATGCAATAAACAGACCGCAGCAAAGCATGGTCACAAAAAACATGCACATTCAGCTGTACAGGTACAAGGCAAATAAACAGGGGCCCTAAAGCAAAAAGTTAATATCCACAACTGACATGCTTTGTTAGTGGATCAAAGCAAATGTATTTCGGAATCAAACTATGATACCAAAATTATTCCCATTGGATTACCATTTTGAATCATGGTTTGCTCAAGTCAACAATTTAACAGGTTGACATGGGACCGGCACTCCAGAGAGCCAGTTCAAGTGTGTCATGCTTTCTGTTTGGATACAAATAATTCAGCTGCTGTTCAGTTCAATTTGATTTCAGTGAGGCTTAAAGTCCCCATGAAATGAACTCCCATTACTTTTACTTCCTGGAAAACAGAGTCTCTTTAATGGTGACCTCATGCTGCACTAGTAGGCATAAATATAATTTTCTAACCAATAAACCCATCAGATTTTTGAACAATCCCACCCCTCCAATCAATTAAAATTGACTTCTCTCCCTGACTCATATTTCATTGGTTTAGACTTTTGAATGATCCCTCCCTGCATTATGTCCCACCCTAATTTTGAACCAAATCCAATTCCTGAATTGATTCGAGTTGAAAGGGAAATGACCCCACCCCTTATCTGAATGTCTTACTGTTGGGTCATTAACCACTGGTTAGGAAACACCGTTCCAGGGTGTGTGTGGGTGTGTGTGTGTGTGTGTGTGTTTGAGCTAGTTGTACTCACCAGAATGAGTTCAAACAAGGTGCCTTGGTCCACTTTGAGGAACTCCTGGTCCCATACAGGAATATCGTCTGTCCTCTTCTCCTTGTTCTCGTCATCCTCAGGGGGAGGAGGGTCATCTTTGTGATGAGTGCACCACTGGATCACCTGAGGGAAAAACACACACACACAAACACACCTTAAGCAATGAACATCGACTTTGGTCAAACCACAACCAGTCAGATACGCATAGCATCCATCAGCCTTGTGTTACAGCTGGAGCACAAAGGTTTAACAGCACTGAGGAATGTAGTTGCGGTAGCATAGTTTAGACTACAAATGCAAATTTCATCTAGGCAGGAGGGTTGAGGCAAATAGGCAAATCAGGTTCCGAGCAGGAATTTACTCATCAAGAGAACACAACAGCAGACATCAGGGCCCCAAATAGGTCACTGGTCTATTTCAGGTGGATCCCTACCTGACCAAGAGTAGCTGTGCATTTTAATGATCTAATGTAAAGACCACATTACTCCAATCATTGCATCCCTACACTGGTTACCTGAGACTTTCAGAATTGATTTTACTGATCACTTTAAAGCAAGTCTAGGTCTGGCGCCTTGCTGCATTTCAGAGCTTTTAGTGCCATATGAGCTGGAGGGCAGCCTGAGCTCCCCAGGCAGAGCTCTTCTGGCCGGTCCTCTGTCTAGACTTCAGGCTATTTGCCATCAGAGCTCCTACACTGTGGAACGGCTGGCTTTGAAAACTAGGCTGGCAAAGTCAATGTCATCTTTTAAATCACTTCTCTAGACACTTTTACAGACTTGCCTTTATGCAATTGCTGTTCATTTTCTGTCACAGTGTTTTGCGCCTCGTTTCTCTAGCCCTTTGTAAACTGTTTTTAATGCTATGTAAAAGAGGTTTAATAATATTATTATTAATGAACACTGGTCCTAGGGTGAGACTAAAATTCTCCAACTGAGTCGCAGGCTGAAAAAGCTTAAAAACCTATGGTCTAAATAACTGCAGCTATTGCATCAGAACTTGTAGAAGACACAAAGAAAACCTGTTTGCACAGCCTTCTTCTCCCCTAGATGTGATTAGTTAGTTAACTGGCATAAACAAATTAAAGCAAAGACAAACGGGCACAAACTAGAAGCTTGTGCCTCAGCATGCAATGGATGCACTGCAACATGTTAGCAATGCCTGGTAAAAGGATGTGATACAGTAACAGTAGTAAGTGATAAAACAGCTTATGTAACAAATCAAAATGCATCACATGTATCACTGTATACTTCTGATAAAGGTATTGAAGATTATTACTGAAATGGGAGACCATGCACACAGTATTTTATCATGAGTTTGTGTTCATAGTATACATTACTCAAATTTGGCTTCTCAGTTTGATGTGCACATAAAATAAAAACAATATCCCATCATGGCCTGTCACTAACTCCTGCTTGGTTGGTGTTGAAGCAGACAAACACCCACATTACTGTAAGACGTTTTACAGTAGTTTCTCATTGGGCCAGCTCATCTGTCTTACAAATCAAAGTAAACTCCTTAAATAGGAATTCATGACATTCCTTGTACAGGCCATCTCTATATATTTGAGCCCCTAAAATGTTCTATTTAACAAAGCTACAGCAAGACAACTAAGGATTTCCACTGCTGCACCAATCCACCAAAACAGACTCTTGCTCAAACTTTTTCGGATCATTTTGTTGAGGGGTGTGTGTGTGTGTGTGTGTGTGTGTGCGTGTGTGTGTGTGCGTGCGTGTATGTACATGTATGTGTGTGTTATACCTTCTTTAGGATAGCAGCGTTCACATTAGGGAGGGGAACTGGGTCATCATCGCCTTCATCGTCCATTCCCAAATCTGTCAAAAGAGCCAATGAATGTCAAAAGTCTGTATTTTACTCTCTGCATTAACAGCTGAAGTTAAATAACTTGTGATGGCCCCTGTGGCGTTATCTGGGAGTTTGTATATGTGTCTAATCTGTGTATCTCCCCTGCAGGTGACTAATTGCAGTAACTCAGTGCACTTGGGCCCGGTGTCCTGAAGTTACTTAGGTCACGGCTGTAGTCATTCACTCTCTCTCTGCTTCTCCCTTCAGGCACTCGTTCCGGCTTGGTTTTGCTATGCTGCCTTAGTTAGTTTCTTTGCTTTTATGCACCTTCCAACACCCATACACATACATACATCCACCCACCATTTAGCACTTACACATCCTACTGATACCACTGACGTTCACACTTCATACTTTAATTACTTAACATATTGTGTAAGTCGGTTCAATTGGCACCCTATCCTAGTTTAATTTGGTTTAATTGATGACATTTGGTTTAATTTGTGTAATAAAGATTTATTTTGTTAAACGTTCATTAAGGTGTGCCTCCCTTTTGTTATGGCCACCTGAGCCAGGTCGTAACAAACTAGAAAATATCCTCAAGTGGGTGCAATCCAGCAACCTGTTATCCATGACATGCCAGTTGATTACTTAATGTTACATTGCAGTTAACGCTAGTTGACACAGTTATGAGTGGCGAGCTGTGGACTTAAAACCATTTAATAAACATTAGTTAGCTTATAACGTTACCTTCTAACATGGTCTTGATGGTGACCGACTGTTTGGCTATCTCCACATCCACCTCGAAGATCTCCCCATCAGAACTCTGTAATTTTATTGTGGGCATTATCTGTAAAACAAAATAATTAGGTTATTAACCAGGTGTGAGCAAGCTAGCTAACGCAGCAAACTCACAGTACCGGCTATGAAACGAATACTGCGTTGGCTAACGATGAGTTAGCGCTAACGCTAAAGCTAACATGACGTGCTGGCTATACTGGTAGCAACTAACTTACATAAGCTGCAAACTTGTCGATAATGAAACAGTGCACACAATTCGGGGTTAGTAAAGTTGGATAGCCCGGGTACTGCTATAAACAGAATTTAACCTACGCAGGCGCTGCTACTGCCAGGTTAAACTTAACCGACATCAAGTAGCAGGTAGCTAGTTAGCGGCGCGAGCTCCAAGCGAACCAATACGATGTTAATCAGTTAACGTTAGCTAGACGGCGGTAATGCTAACCGAACAGCTAGCTAATTCGCTAGGTTACTATTAGCATATGTCAGGATAACTGACTCAATGAACGCTCATGGCTGCACAAAACTTTAAGTCTGAAAGTCGAGCGTTGCCTACAACAGCTGCCTAATGTTTTACCAACAAAACTGTCCTTTAACGTTGGTTACCCAGTAAGCTAGCCAAGCAGCTAGCACAATGCTAGCACGTTAGCTAGCATTAGCATCTTGCGTTGCCAGCGAGGCCTCTTACCAACCACATTCAGGCTATGAGAGTAGGATGTAAACAACATAGCTAATCAATTCACCTAAACTTCCACATTTGAATAAAATGTTAATTATATCTTCTGCTGTGTAAATTGACTTACCGCGAATGTTTTTAATCAAATCTAAAGGTAAAATTCCCCTGAAGTCAACGGCAGGGCCTGACAGGCGCGTAGGTAACAAACAGCCAGTGGAAGTCTCTGGTAAAACCTGGTCGGTCAGACGAGTCGCTTTGTCAGTGCGGGAGGAGAAAGGAGGAGGCGGCTGCTGCTCTGCTGTCTGTTTATCTGCGCCTTTTCACACGGACCTTTCACGAACTAGTGGGCTCTGAAATGTCATGCATTCCCCAGTAAACATTTTGAGCTAACATAATTGTGTTCCAAAATCTGTTTACAGTAAAAGAAAAAAAACAACAACAACAAGTAAACAGTTACCGGTATATGCAAATTTGCATCAACTTACATCACGACACATACATTTTTTAATCATAATGACAAGTTAATGGAAATGAATGGAACAGGCTTTGTTTTGTTTTATCGATTAGAGGTTGCATTATGCAAATTTATGACGAGGTAGCCCTTTCAGGATAAATTAATTTATTTCAAAGAATTAATACACGCACATCGAGTAACTTTGGAGATTATAAAAAAATATATGCTTTAGGTCTATGTGCATAAAGTTCCATTTTAACTATATTCTTATTAATGTAGTGATTTCAGCTACCGTAGAGAGGCGCTTTCTCCTCGGATCCTTTGACCTACAAAAGCAGGGAATAGATTAGATGTTGCCTTCAAGTGCTCCTCCTCTTAAATTAAAATACTCCTGCTTTTTGTAGGAAATAACAGAACAGCCTCTGCAATAAAAACATTTTTTGGAGACGGCTGTTTCATTTTAAACTTTGTGCTGCGGCAGGAGAACGAAGAGGAGAAAATGCACATTAGGCATGTAATTTACATGTTAATGAATTTAGACTAAAGTTGTAGTATATGCTTATGCGTGACATCTAAAAATCAAACATTGACAATAGAAACATAATACCAGCCTAGTTATTTACATAAAATGCCAAACAATAAAATATAGTAACATTCAAAGAGTCCATGCTCTCCGCCTCTAAATGCCATATTGGCAGCTCGGTATGAAAATCTCAACTTTCCTAGTGGCATCTAGTGGCATTTTGTTGGGTCATTCATGTGCGCTCAAGTCATAACTGTGGCATTTCCAACAGCACCTGAAGGCAGCAAGAGTATTATCTGAGAGCAGTGATCCTCAACCTGGGGGTTGGGACCCCCCAGTGGGTCCCAAGGTGATTTACGGAGTGTGAAAAATACATTTGAATATGAAAATGTATTAATTTGTCTTGGTGAGAAATACCATAATTTCTTATATTCATAGTATTCTGTTACATCACCACACGGCCATCTTGGTAAGAAAATGACAAATGATTGTGATAAGTTAACAGGTGATTATAATCAAATGACAGCCACAGCCAATGAGCTGTGTGTGGTAAAGCATCATAGAAAATGGGAATACTATGAATTATATGTTGTCTTTTTCCCAATTATTAATCAAGTAAAGGCGTTCATAAAAATCCTTATTTGGTATCAAGCTCATAGAATTGTGTTCTGCCAATAGGTGGCAGGCTATACAGTGTACACCAACCTCTTTTCTAGGCATTTACACCAGAGTACACCACCTAAAATCGTAATTACCATTACTGGTAAATCTATTCCCCTAGAGGAAGAAGGGGGTCATGGTGTACAGACTTCTCCTAACACACACACACTTCCTGAACTAATTCCTCAAATGCACCGCTGCCGGCCAACCTGCGGGCCAGCTGGCTGACCTACTGGCTAGCTGGTTGGCTTCCAGTTGGGTAAATTCAAAATTAATCACAGGACTAAAGTACAAAGTGGCCTTACAAAGCCGGACCATCTCACCAGTTGTCGTCTGGCTCACACAGATCAAGTCAAAGTCAGATATAAAGACGGTGAAGACAGCACACACACACTTCAAGGAGCCACCTTTGTCTTTATTATTCAAATGGTTTGGTTAATACAGACTCTTAAGTGAGAGTGAGTTGACGTGGATGAGCGCTCCATCATCTGTCTGCCATAAAGACCAGGCTGGGTGACTGCATAAGAAAGGTTTTCCTTGAAAGTTATTATATACTGGAGAACAAAAACCTTGCGTACAAGTTGCCTGATGGGGGCTTTATTGGTAATTAAAAAAAAAAAAAAATCAAAAAAAAAAAAAAAAAATCACAAAGTAAAATCTTCTGTAGTGTGAAATCTCTTCATCTTTTGACATATGTTACATTTCTTTTAGATTTACAAAAGTGCAAACAGATCGTGTTTTAAATTTCTCAAAATATGAAGGAATCCACGTTAAGCAGCCGTGGCAATGTGGGATTCAAACAGCCGCACTTAAAGTAACAATGCATCACTGCTGCTTTCGTCTTGGACCGGGGTGCAGTCAGTCGAGCTAGAAGGGTTCAGGATGAGGAATTAAAACGTCACTGTTGTTTACATAGTAGTGTGGGGGGGGGGGATCAACACGGGTCTTCAGCAATGAATATTGTAATGATTATGGCACACACCTTTTTGGTCCATCCATAGACACAGACATTTTCTTTTTTTTTGCTAAATGCTTATTTAGGTCTTTGTGTGAATATACAATGTACACTGCTGTGTAGTCCCCAGTCTCCGCACCCTCCCCTTTATCTCTCTTTCACGTTGTTATCGGTTGAAGGTAGTTTCATATATCATGGCAATACTGGACTGGACTGTACTGTACAGGGGTCGAAGGTCAGAGTTTACAGGAAGTAGTCTGGGGTGCGGCGAGTGACGTGAGGCTCCCCTCTGCGAGGCGCAGGGTCAAACTGCAGGCTGGGGAAAAAACGGGGAAACAAAAATGAGATTTTCTTGATCAAATATTTTGACACAAATGTATTGTATCTTTCAGTAGAATAATATAGTCATGATACTATGATTTTGGGATATTACTAAATTGATGATAACAAGCAAATTTTATTTTAAAAAGTTCAGCAAACCTTCTAGCACCATCTGAGACACTAAACATTTCACCCAAATACTGATCATACAAACTATTTTCCTCTCGACTCGGGCAGAGCTCCAGCTTTTGGGGAACCACAAGGATTTCCATGCCCCACCCCAAGTCTTTTGTCGTACTTACAAGGAGTATTTGAGGGTGTCGTCTAGTTCCATGATGGCCGCCTGGTTGCCGCAGCGGTAGCAGTAGTTGGGAGCGCTGAATATTGTCACCACATTCCTCTCATGGCACCAGTTGTAACCCTGGGGGAAGCAGATGCATAATTCACTGGAGATGCATAATTCAGGAAAAAAAAAAAAAAAGAGCGACTGTAATGCAAATCTAAGCTGTACAACATGTTGTCCAACTGTGAGTAAGAGAGCAGGCTTGTGATACGAGTGTTTGCCGTATCATTGTTTGGTTGCAGCGGTGGTCGGGAGGAGTTTTGGCTTTGAAAAATACATCCATCCACCTTTTGGTTGTACTGCATGTCTTTGGGAAATTAACACAGGCCAAGTGTGGGTAATTAAAAACACACCTTTCTTTAACCCTGTGTCTGTTTCTTCAATCACCTTACCTGTGTGGCGTCATCTTTTAAATCTCTCTTGATAACATACTTGTTTATTATAGTGTTTTAGGTGTGATAGCCTCTTCTTTGTAAAACCTTCTTGGTGCTGTGTTCTTTTAAATTGTGTAGTTTCTTTTTGTTCTCATTCTATTTTTAGATATATATTAGTTTTATTCCTGTAAAGCACTTTGTAACTTGTTAAGAAAAGTGCTCTATAAATAACCCTAACCCTTTATTATTAGTATTATAATCATTTTTGACTGTGCCGAGAAAGTTTGTCCACTCTACCAGCCACTTTGTCAGACAACCAACAATCGTTCAGAGGTCCTGTCTTAATCTAAAAATTTGGCTAGTAAAATCGTGAAAGTGTCTGGTGAATTTTGGAATCCATCAGTCAATGTGGCCAGTGGATGTAAAGTCAGTTTCCTGTCCTGAACACCGTCATCCTCAGCAGCAGTATCTCAGATAGAGACAGACAGATGCACACACACACACACACACACACACCTCCATGACCAGCTGGTGGGCGCGGGACACCAGTGTGAGGCGGTTGGCGTGGTTGAAGGTCTCGGAGATGTCCTGGCCGAAGGTGTAGCCGGCCCCGCGGGGGGAGATGCCCCAGCCGCCGCGGTCATCGGGGTCCGACCACAACAGGTCACACATGGGACCCTGCAGAGGAGGAGGAGGAGGAGGAGGGAGGAGAAGAAGAAGATGAAGAAGAAGAAGAAGGGTTAGCAGGGATGCAACAATACCTCTTTGTCACTGCTGATACACCAAAAAAAACAGAACATTTTTTTTTTCTAGTATTTTTCTATCAAATCCCATTACTTTTACTACCCAGAAAAAGGCATATTTTTAGTGGTTATTTCATGACGCACATAACAATTCCAACCAATAACACCATCACATATTTTTCCCTCCGTCTGATTATATAAGACCTGCAACTTCACAACTTTCAAAGTGAGAAGTGTGCCAGCATGGTACGATGGAGTATTTTTGTTTCCTTTTCCTAAGACAATGCCAACGTTTGTTATTGTCCGACCGGCCCCGGGGTCTGCCTCCACTTTAGAATCTTTAAATTGATTGATTCTTTTATCTTTTCTTTTTTTTATCTTTTTAAATGTGATTTTACTACCTATGTCTTTCTCTTTCTTTTATTTATGTAAAGCACTTTGAATTGCCGATGTGTATGAAATGTGCTATATAAATAAACTTGCCTTGCCTTTTAACAACCCCTCCAAACATCCTGTTTCAACCGGAAATATGTTTAATTATGGAAATAAAATACCATCTACATGCCGTTTCCTTGTGACTTTAATTGACCAATATCTGTTCTGCTATTAGTGTCATTTTGCAATCAAGGACATTAATTTCTTGCCATTTTCTGTTCAATTTACTGTTTTAATGTACGTCATTTTTAAATTCCTGAATGTGAAGCAGCTTGTAACTTTGCTTTCGTAGCGTTTAGACACATCAAGTATTATTTGTACCTCATGTGGCACTTCCTGCAAACGGTCCAGCGCTCTGATGTGATCCAATGTATCTATGGACGGCGACAAGCCTCCGTGAAGACAGAAGATCTGGAACAGGGAGGCAAAAGGATGAGAGTAGTATTAGTGGAATATACAAATAATTCTCCATCTGATCATCTCTCGAAATCCAACAGTCTGTCCTCCTCTCACTAATACTTGTAATGCTATACATGTTAGTTTAATAAACATTGAATTAAAGCCAGATTCAACTTTATGCTTCACCATAAAGTCCAGTTCACTAGAGACTGTCCAGTAAAGAAGGAAGTAGCTCAGTCTGTAACTAACCAAACCTCCTCACCTGAGAGTCTACCAAGGCAGTGAGGGGGAGGTAATCGAACAGGTCTGTGAAGTACTTCCACACGTTGGCGTTGCCGTATTTCCTTAGGCACTCGTCGTAGAAGCCGTACACTTGTGTGATCTGTCTGCTCTCGTGGTTCCCTCTGAGGATTGTGATACGCTCCCGGTACCGGACCTGAAATAGAAGGGTAGAGGATACCAAGAATTATAAAGAGCTGTATTTTAATTTCTCCACTTCTCCACTTTCTCTTTAATCAGGAATAAGCACTGATAAATGTTGTGCATGCCGAAACACAAGAAACAACGACTGATTACTCTCAACCTGCGAACTGAAAAGTTTCTGAATCCCCCGTGCCTCTAAATCTGGGAGACTAGAAATAGAATTGTACAAAAAACATAATTTGAAAATGAAAAATGGGCAGACAGGTGGCATGAAAATATATTGTATGTGTATAAATGTCAAGTGGCAAAAGTCAGATCTGGGTTAAGTAGTAGCTGCAAATAATTCTTAGAGTTTGTTTAAAGGATAAGGCCGGTGTTTTTTAATGCATTGCTTACCGTCAACAAATCCTATGAAAATAACAAAATCAGCAATGATTTTGTTTTGCCAACAAGTCTCGTCCATGTAGCCGATGCCCAATGAAGCCAAGTCCCAGCAGCCATAGAACTCCATTGTATTAAAAAAATGATTAAAAACACGTCAAAGAGCCATGCCGTTGCTCTGGGCAGCATATTTCATCATCACGATGCACCGGGCCGGCCGACTTTTTCCTCAAACAACTTAATAAGCCGGCTGTAAACACGTTTGCAATCTCAGGAAAGTAGTTCCGTAGCACCGAAAATAGTCCCCGGTGTAATGAAGAATTTGTTCCCATTTGAATTTTATTTGGTAATAACTACAACAGTCTGACTTTTCGTGGTAACAGTTAGCAATTTTTAAAATTGAAACTATGTCTTTGTGAGCTGTATTTCAAGGTTTTAACTTACAATTGGAGCAAATGACTTCCGGGTTGATGGCTAAAACGGTACATGGGAAGTCAGAAAGTAACGGGAGTAGAGCAAACGCATTGTTGATTTTGTTATTTTCATAGGATTTGTTGACAGTAAGCAATGCATTAAAAAACACCAGCCTTATCCTTTAAAGCTGCACTAGGCAACTTCACACTTTGGCGGCCCCAAGTGGCAAAGAGAGATAACTGTTTGAATTTTTCAGAGGACTTCATTACCCAGAAATCATGTAACATTTTGTCAGTAAACTGCACAAGCCTCCTAAATTTCTTCTTCTTAGTGGCTGATGAAGAAAATCTTTTTGCAGCAGAATCAGCCATCGTTGAAAAGTCAGTTTAAGAGCAAGTTTGATTCGTCAGTTCCTGGACACAGAAGATTTCCCGCCAAGCGTACATACCTGACACCTAAATTTCAATGGGGGCAAATCTAGAGCATCTCAATTAGGGGGAATGGGACGCTCATCTCTGTTGTAGCCCCACTTCATGATTTAGGCCAGAGATAGGCAATCGTGCCGTGGATGGCCGAGAGTCTGCAGGTTTTCATTCCAACTAAACACTGCACCAGGTGATTTACTGATTAGCACAGAGGAGGAACCAATCAGTGAAATCACCTGGCATCGTCTTTGGCTGGAATGAAAACCTGCAGACTCTCGGCCCTCCATGGCACCTTACTGCCCATCCCCGATTTAGGCCGATAAAACGGGTGTATTTTTACATGAAAGTCTTGTTTAGTGTGGTTGTGATCCTGCTTGGAGTACCATATAGGTGGGGTTTACACCATTAGGACGATTACTAGTGTCAGATAAGTTGTCAATTATAAATGTATACCAAGTTGACTAAAAAAACAACCAAATAAAGGTATTTGCATGAACTCTTTGACAAAGGTCGGGAAGGAATACTAGCATACTCAAATGATTCTCAACTTTCAGCTTACAGTATTTTACTCTGAGAACCTGGAACAAAGCAAAACGTGTGAGGACTTTTAAAAAAATATCAATAAAGCGCACAACACTTACCTTAAGTGCTACTAGTAAAGTGACGGTTTCTACGGAGTAGTACCCTCTGTCCACGTAGTCTCCCATGAACAGGTAGTTTGTGTCTGGAGATTTCCCTCCGATCTTGAAGAGCTCCATGAGGTCGTGGAACTGGCCGTGGACGTCGCCGCACACCGTCACCGGACATCTCACCTCCTGGACGTTGGACTCCTTGGTCAGGATCTCCTTAGCCTGGAGAAAACACACAGGCAGTCAGTTTGAGTGCTTGAATTAAGAGTGAAAAAAAAAAACAGGGAAAAGTGAGGAATACAAAAACTGTGCAGGTGAGACAAAGCAACCCCAAGGAGATTAAAAACATCTCACCATGAAAGAGAGAAAAAAAAACATCAAGATGACAAATAATATTGGAAATATACAGTATCAGATGCATTATTTTAATCTTCCTTCAAAACAATTATAAATCCTGGCTTTGAAAAACACTGCTGTGAGGAAACGCTATGGGAAAAATTATTCTTCCCCATCATCTTAAAAGAAAGACTAGAGCAAATTCATCATCTTTATATCGCGTATGTCATTTTGTGTTCGTCTTTATTACTTGAACTCATTTGCATTTACGTTTTATAGGAAAGAAAATCAAACAAAAACATTGCTATCTTGATTTAGCAAATAAAAAAAACAATATCGTTATCTACATTTAAGCATTAAAATCAGTGTATCTTGATCTTATTTTAACGCGCTGCATTTTTCCCACTTTACATAAGCAGTGAAGCTAGCTGTATTCCTTGTGTGTTGCTCATTCAAATGCACCACAACCCGTGTGTTCCTGCATTGTAATCACATGCTCCATACATTGCAATTGTCTTTTTTTCTCTATCTTGATTTCAGCACAGGGACAATTTCCTGACAACATAACTGCACAATTTCCACATCAGCCTGTACTGGGGTTCACAATAAAGACACTACAGTGATTACAACCCAACCCCCATCACCGCCACCACCATAATCTCTCCAAGGAAATAAGCCCCTACTCTGTAAGTGTGTGTGTGTATAAGTGTGTGCGCTGTTTCCTGTGGGCCTGCCTTTGCAACAGTTGGCAAGACAGCACTAGTTATACCACAGCAATTCCTTGCTTGGTTACTGACACTTGGTTACTGTTGTCTGCTGATTCACTGCAAACAAGAGAAACTCACATGCTGATGAAAAGGAGAAATCCATATAGGCAGTGGATTGTTTTTCCGGCCAGCTGATTCACAAAAAAAGGCTTTATTCTGCATCGGTTAGCTTCTTAAAGACCCCGATCCCTTCCACCATAATGACAAATTCTCCTTTTTATTGCATGTATGGTGTTGGAAGCTACAGTAACGGAGGTAATGATTACCTGGTAGGACTTCTTAACGCACACACCTCTCTCACTGTTATGATGCATGACATTTCATGGGCTGACTAGCTGTATTTGTTGCCAATGATCCACTCCCTAAATCCAGTGTCATCTTCTAAAAAGATGTAGTGAGAAAGTGAAAATCATTCATTTACTATGTCGCTGTGAGTAGCTTGTAGCTAGCAGTGCCCCTTGGTTTCAACAAGGAACACTAATAATGTTAAGTCACTTTTTGAAAAGTGAAAATGTTTTTTGTTGAGGTTTTATAGTAATGCTCAGAATATTCTATTAATTTCTTTTACTAACCAGGTGCCTCACTACATATCCTTCACCAGTATTTGGCGGATTATACTTGGATTTGACACAAACAAAACTAAAAATAAAAGGCAAGCTTTTAACGGCATTAATATTAAAACCGTAGGCCTGCAACATGACCTATTCCTGGAGTCTGTCTAGCTTGGTAGTCTGGTCTGACCAAGGGGTCGGTCGGGAGGTTTAGCTGTTTTAAGGAGCTTTAGAGCAAATAAATCCTCAGGCTGAGAGAGCGACCGGGACCTGAGCTGGACGACCATCAGACAGGTCTGATGTACCGAGCTGAAAGGGAGAAATGGAGCGAGAGGCAGAGACATCTGCAAAATCAAAGCAAAATGGACAATGGGAACAGAAGTGGGGTGGGGAGCTTTTTGAAAACGCCCTATTTCCCCCCAGTTATTTTCAATAATTTAGTCGTGGAAGGCACGCATGTCCTCCAAATTATGTGACTGACTCCAAGTTGAACATGTCTCCACTTTAGCCTCATCGAGCATTACATCAGAGCAAAAATAGTCTTTGAAATGGATGCTATCTAGCTCTTAGACGAGATGATAAAACTCTCCATGCTCCATACTTCAGAATGGGTTTCTGATCCTGTTCAAACAGAGCGGTCACCGACTTTCTCTTGTCCTTCTTCATTTTTTTAACAGCATTATCCCCTTTCTTACTTCAGGTCAGCAAGCTAACACCAATTGGATAGCTTGCAAGTTGTTGTCAAACTTTGTGTTGCATAGAGACGTGAATGACGTAATGCTCCTTGTGCCCATGGGGCTCTTGGTCTCTCTGTTACATAGCAACACTCAGAGCTGTGCTTTGTGTTAAAAAAGCATCCATGTTCTCCCACTACTTCTCTGTATATTGCTTGTACGCACACTGTGGCCGGATCAGGTCCAGAACATGTATAATTCAGATAACTTCCATATCTGCTTTTGAAAATGGCAACGCGAGCAAGATCCAATGTTTTGTGCATTAACACCTGTCATTTAATGCGTCCTGGTGTGATCGGATGATAAGACGTATTGAAACGAAAGGTCAGCAAAGAGAGAGAGAGCAAGAGAGAGCAAACTGATGCTGACAGAGTGCTGAAGCCAGCCTGTCACCCTGGCAGATGGGACAGAGAGAGACAGAGCCTCAGTGAGCAGAGTGGTGCTGAACGGGACAGGACTGCAGCGCTGCACGATGATGACCTATATTACACACATATAAACACATAGGCTACACACACTCCACGTGCCTATACTACCATGTGGCAGCAGGCCTTTCAATTACTGAGCTGGCTGACAGACTGACCAGCGCTTCTATCTGTAAAGCCATTGAGTCCATAAGCCAGAGAGAATATTCTAGATGCCTGTATTAAAAAAAAAAGGAAAAATGGAACGGCAATTTATTTTCATTCCAATCCTAGTTAATCTGAGTGGAAATACACAGAGATGGGGGGAAATTAACTAATCCGAGCAAGCAAAATAAATAAACAAACATGCATTTTAAATGGGGCAGGTCAGTCTGTCTGACTCGGACTGTTTTCAGACAGTTAAACAATAGGTGGTCCACCTTTTCAGAACCATTGCATGCTAACACACAACACAAATACACTAAAATCTATGGCAAACCATGCTATGCAGTGTTAGGAACTTACACCTGAAGCCCTGCATGCTAAGCAGCAGAGGGGTTGCATTTATGATTTTATACAATATAATGCTAAATAAATGCTAGACATCTAAAATGCATTAAGAAAAATTGCACTGAGAAAATTGGGTTACCTTAAGCCAATTGAGTTGAATGTTGTCGTTTGACTTTCATTTTCTTTTAATGACAAAAAGGTAGACCTTGAGAGTGAGTGCGAGATCCACTTATCTTCATACACCGTGAAACTCGATCAGAATTGAAATGATTAGTGAGGTTTTTTTTTTTTCCAATTAGGCTACCCTTCAAATTTTGAGTTGCAAAGAGAGAGAAAAGTCAAAACAACAAAGGAGAGATATAAGTTTGGGCAGTGAAGCACAGTCAGTATCCAGGCCAGCGCTTTTCAAAACTTTTGGTCTGGGCACACAAAGGATTTTTTTGTCATAGCCCATACTGATTTTGGCAAGTCTAAAAATGTACTCTGGGTTTTGGTCTTCTAACATGAAGCCCATATAATAAACAATACTTTTGAAGGAATGGAAAAGTGATTAAAAATGACTTCTGCAGTATCTTTTTAAAATGGTAACCCTCGAGATTTTGCAGTATCTTTTTTTTGTCTTTATCTTTGTTGCCAAGCGCTCATTGCTGTGGTGTTTCTGCACTGCACTTCCCCGAGATCACCTGTCAATCAAACAGTGTGGGCGGAGCTTGGATCTTCTGTTGATGCAGCTTGAGTTTCTGTAGGTGGAGCTCTTTGTCTGTTCAGCCATGGTGGCTATCGCTGCTCATGGCAATTACCCAGTTCTTCTTCTGTTTACGCCAAACAAACCGACAACGTAAAGCACATCACTTCCTGTGCAGCAGAGGATTTTCCCCAGGAGAGACCTACCCAACACTAGAACAACGTTCCTTGGCCGCCTTGGCCGCCGTTTCTCTTACCCAGAATTCATCTCAACTCATCATGACATGTCTACAACAAGTTGCTTCTCCAGCGAATGACTCAGAATGTAACCTTAGACTGAACTGTATGAGTAATATGGTAATGACACATCAGATATTATTCAGTTTCCTAATCTGGCTCACTTTATCAAATCGAAGTTGGTTAATGTAAACTTGGTGTGAGGCCCACTCACCATGACCTTGCTCTCCCCTGTTGTTTGATGTAACAATTGTCAGATACAAGTTATTTTTTCTCGCTTCCATGCTATATGTCAGTCTGTTGAATCACTGAATTTATTTTATTTCTATACAATTTTTATTTTCCCCAATCCCCTTCCACTCAAGAGACCATGTGTCTTTTGCCAGGGTGTGACTGCAAGTACGAATATGTTATGAATTGACCAGCCTGGTTAAATAAAGGTTATTATTAGGCCTTTATAGCAGGTTATTGCAGTGAATGATTTCAGCTGTATCTTATGACTGAACCCCAAAATGACTTCATATACTGTTAATCATCAACTTAAAACCATCCAGGGCCTCATTTTATAGCTATCCTTCAACTCTACCTGAGATTCTATTGTATGAGCATGTCATAAAAAACATAATATATCCATACTATTCATACTTTGTAAAACAGAATTCAGATTCAGCTTTTGACATGTTACATAAATCTGAAGAAAGCAACCAAAAATGCAATGCGAACCACTGACTCTGGCATCAACTTTTTCATAACTCCCAATTTAAGCTTGGATTTGGTGATAAGCCCAAATTTTGTGTGTAAGAACCTTTTATCCCTGAGGCAACGAATCACAACAAGCAGCAGTGATCCCAGTCCAGCTGTGAATGAAAGGGATGACGTCAGCGGTTACGTAAAGCGCCTCGCCCACAGTGCCGACCACACCTGCAGCAGAAATTTGGCCCAGATTATAACTGAAGGCCCAGACGTCAGAGTCAGACACCACCCAGTCAACAAACCGCTTAGCTGAGTGCCGAGAAGTGAAGTCAGCATTTTCCCCCCAGCTGCAGCAATATAATCCCATTAAACTGCGAGTTAAACGTGGTCAAAGGTCTTTTTAGAGACAACCTGAGGCAGATTAAGCTTGACTACTAGGTACAACAACAACCACAACAAACGATGACATCACTCGAGGAGTTTACGGTAGTTCAGAGATCAGCATCTTCCTGAGAGAAGCACTATAATCAGGGTGTACAGTCACACCAACCACCAGCCAAATGACGTTAAACTTTGTCCGTGTCTGGTCAGTTTGTCTACTATGGCAGTTTCTGAATTTTGCTGAGTTGCTCTTAAGCATCTTTTACTGCCACTAAAATGTGCTTAAGGGCAACTCATGAGTCCATTATCTTATATTTGATTGTGTACTTGGCAGTAGCCGGACTGTAGCGTGCTTTCATGTCTTTGTTTCTTCCATTTGTATAGTTATGATATTACTGTCACATGGTTTTGCCATTTCTGCTCTGCTGAATGTAAGTCTTCTTTTAAATTCATACGTAACTGATTGCTACAGCATTTTATAACTTTAAGTGCTGCACAAATTTAGTTATTTCAATTTGTTTTTCCTGGTACAACTGTGGAATCAGTTGGCAAGCACAGAGATCTACTAGTCTGTGGCCACTGCCCTAACTATAGTCACATTAACCTGAATTTAACATGGGCAAAGGTCTATCACCTGACTTCATATGACCAAAGTATGACATCATTCTCACATGCTTTAGATGAGGTCATTATTTTCTTTCTGATTTGGCATTATTTGCCTTTTACATTGCTCTCTGCCATTGCAGTTGCTGTGCACTGTGTTGAAAACCATTTGCTGCCCTTTTTATAGTGTAGGCTAACCTTTGTAAACTCAGTTTGAAGTGCTATATAAATAAAGATTTACTTACTTAACATAAGGCCATGCAAATTAATTAGGCCTTGGCTAAATGTTAAGCATATCTGTGCCTCATAAGTGAGTCAGTGTGTAAGCAAAGAGAAAAACAACACAGGGCTTGAAACTCAAAGACAAAAACAATGTCTGAAAGGTTATATGATTCTCCAAGGGTATTTTAGAAGAGAGAAATCAACAATGGTCATGGAAAGGAAACATATGCTTGCTTGTTTTGAAAAAAGATGGAAGAGGCATGTGTTAGGCTAAGTGTCTAATTAAATTTGCTCTGCGGAATAGGCAGCCGCATAAAACCAATTTCCGATGAACAGAGCTTCTATGCATTCACATTATTTACGACCGGCAACTGGATAAACACTATGAAATGATCAAATAGATGACGTCATTTTTCTGTAAACAACGTGTGCAAAACAAGTCAGCAATGGGGGAAGTTACTGCAATGCTGAATACAGAAATCTGTACTTGATTATGATGAGCTTCATCCTCCCCCCCCCCCCCCCCCCCCCCCCCCCCACACACACACACACACACACACACACCAGGCAAAGGCAGAAACTTCAATATAACATTTTTCTGAGGAGACTGCTGGAATGCGGAAATGAAAAGACTAGGGATTACACAGCACATCCGACTCCTCCACACCCCCATACATCCCAAAACAGAGAGCGCCGTCTCCGAGTCAGTCTGAACAGTGTTATCCTGAGTCACACACTCAGATCCCCCTTAGCAACAATGGCTTTGTTAGTGTTGGTGATGCAACTCAGAATCAATCACATCCCCGGCTATTTTTAATCAGGGAGGCTGACTGGCTCTTGCGGAGGCGCATTCTGCTGAATATATTAACCGAACTCACAGGGGGACGGATGGATGGAGGCAGGCAGACATTAGTTTGGAGCAGACAAGCCCTTATGAGCTGCTGAGCTGTGATACTGATACAGCCTTGGGGTGAAGCAACTGTTAAAAGGAGTTGCAGGGCACAATAGCTTTCCCCTCTCCCTTTTCCTCAGGACTATTTTTATGGCATGTCTGCTGCACTAAAGACAGTGGAAAATGACAGGAAAGAGACAACAACATGTTTGTGCTGTGAAGCCTTTGTTCTTGTGTCCTCCTTGAACATGTTCATGATTTGTGATGTTTATTACTCAATAGGCCCACCTATCAGTCTGTTTTCCAGGTTATACAGTGTGGATAGATATATTTATGAGGACAGAAATATGTCACAGCATATCATGAGCTGAATTCAAGCCCATGCAGGCAAAATACATGGACATTTTCCTCTGGCGAGCACACCAGTCATTTCCCCAACTGCCTCCCTGCATAAACAAGATGGCACAGAAGTAATAGCATTGATTAATCTCCACCAGAAAATAACCTAAAACCAGAACCATCCCTAAAAATCAACTGAGAATTTCAGTCTCTCAAACAGCGAACTCAAGCACATGAAAATACACTGCAACAGTGTGGTACGCCCCCCCCAGCAGAGGATCCATGGTTTACGAAACAAGGGCGTAGAACGAATTTGAACTATTTTAACTGACCCCATCAGAGCTGAACTAAGAACGAAAACAATGCTGGGATTAACAAGCCACTTGAGAATAGCATGGCCTTAACCCTCGGCCAGCAGCACTCCAAACATGGTGCGGGGCCTAGTTTTTCTGCCCTTTTAGGAGCTGAGAGGGAAAGAGCTGCACTGCTGAATGAAAAACAGACCTAACAAACGACGATCAAAAACTGCATCAAAAAATCCAGCTGACGTTATCGGGGTCTCGCCACGTGTTTGTGCTGGACCACAGAGCTCATGGCTGCTGAAATTTAAAGGTGGATGCTCTTCTGGATGGACAACACGTACTCTCACTATTTGATAGCCAGCTTAAAGGAAAACTCCACCTTAAAACATTTTAATACTGTTAAAACACAGTTATTGCCGTTTTAATTTGCATTTCTCCGCCCATTTTGCTTTCTGGTGATGTATTTTTCTTATTCCCATGGATAACTGGCCAAACATAGACGCCGTGACATCACATTGTGACATTCCCAGCGCAGCTACAATGGAGTTTGATAGCAGAATATTTTTCAGCGATCTAAAACATCAACGGTAAACATTAAATTTTGGTGTCAGTCGCTCAGAATCAAAGAGCAAGGGTTTCTTTCTAGAGCCACCATTTTACACCGACGTTCAACAATCATACAGGGAGAAATCCATCACAGAAGAGGCAGAGAGACCAATTTCTCCACCCACAGGAGCCTCAACAGACCAGAATGCAATGCAGCCACAAGACATGTGGCGTTTTAAGTAAGGGGGGAGGCGGGATATTCTGGGAAAAGTAGGAAATCACTACAACAAAAAAGTTAATTACAACACTTCATCACAAAATAACTCCAGACTGATGATATGTAGCGGTGCGAAAGTATCCGAGGGAGGATTTCTCCTTTAAGCCCATTCATCCAGAGCCAGAATTCAGCAGCCCGTCTGAGAGAAAAGTGTGTTGAGGAGAGATTGGGGTTAAGCTCCAGCTCAGACCATACAAGTCCGTGGAATCTGATGATGAGTCGGTGATGTGAGTCTAATGATGTCTTCCTATTGTCGGGCAACGGTTAGAGCACACAGCACAAACACTTCTAGTCGCTGTAAACATTGTACATTTAGGCATTTAGCTCGCATAAGAGCGACTTGCAATGAGTGCAACAGTACAATTCAATTCCTTCACTTCCTAGATCACTAACTTTACAAGCAAACCAACAGCAAGGAGGTCAAGGGTCAGACAATATTCCTGTGACCCCAGAATGACCATGTAAGAGAGTCAAGTCAAGTTTATTTATATAGCCCTTTATCACAAGCATGTCTCAGAGGACTTTACAGAGAATGTGTCTAGCTAGATCTAACTAAACACAATCAATCAATCAAGGTAGACAAGAGCAGATTTTAGCAAGACAAACAGTCTACCTATTTTACAGCCTAACTTACCCAGCACCCCCAGCCTTAGACCCTAAATGCACACAAGGAAAAACTCCCAAGAAAAACCTTAGTAGGAAAACTTGGAAGAAACCTTGGGTAGGCTGAGGCAAATAGGGCTGGGAAAATAAATTTGAGAAACAATAAATGTTTTTTAGGTTCTTTGGGCACCAAGATACAGCTGGACAACTTAAGCTAAAAATATACGCACTTATGATTAGCCTACATAAAACTCTCCGGATTAAAGCACCAAGTAAGTAACATAATAAACCATATTGCTGCATAGTCTGACGGGAACCTCGTTGTTTTTAAGTCTCTATTTTTAGTCTCTATGCTTTCCTGGATGAACTAGGCTATATGAGGAACCATGCCCACCTACTGTCCTGCTGCAACTATTGAGAAGTAAATCAGACACAAGAGTAGGGCAGTGACAAGGGGTCAGAACAGAAGTGAGCAGCTACCACACTCAGGACTCATCTTTGACCCACTTGAGGATTGCAATGTCACATGTACGTTCAAAATGTGACATTTTATAGCCTGCTGAACAGTTTCACCACTTATTGACTACTGAGAAGTAATTTGGAAGCAGAGTGAAGGACAGCGGTCAGAGGTGAACTGTTAACCATGTAGGGAATTATCTTAACTACCTGGGAGAAATTTAGTGTTTACATTCAGGGATGTAGAGGAGGGTAACCCACTTAAAACTCAGTTCACCCATCTTTTTTACTTACAGAATAGGAGTTTACCCACCTTTTCAAGACTTCAAACTTAGGAAAGAGGAATAAAATACTGCTTTTCTGACAGTATAATTGACTTTTCTTCATATTGGTGGTTGCTTGTGTCATGACGAACACCAACTGCAGGTCATACCTCACCGTACTTTTTAACGTGCCACCATGTAACTGGAGAAAATGTGACATAATCTGAAGCAATAGCAGCCAGTCTCACTTAATTAAACTGGGGGAGCTTTTACTCTCCACAGCTGAATAAGATGCTACAGGTCACACTGACAGCCTGGATGAGGAGGGTAGTAAATGTGGTATGTGACTTGAATTCACAGTGTCTGGCTGACCCTGCCTGCTTGGTAAACCCTGACTACACGCCCTAGATGTGACAGCTTAACTGGCTATAATTCATCATTTCTGGCAGGCAATGGTTCAAATTTCCTAGAGAGAACTAGCTAAACTAACCCACTCATACTGCTTGGAAAATATACGGACAGTGCAATGAAATGTACACTATAGACGCCATTTTAAGAATGTCTGGAAGGCGGCGAGGAGAAAGAAGACGTTGACAGTTAACTTAAGGTGACAGACAAAATGTTACAAATATCTCACCTTCTCGCATAGTGTTTTCACTTGGTTCTCCGACAGCTGCTTGCACTCGTTGAGCTGCTCGATCCACAGATCGATTTCTTTCGTGAACGCCTTTTCGTCCATTTCTCTGCGTTTCGGGGTCGCTGCGTTTAGTTAGCCGATAGTTACGCTAATTTCGGTTTGAAAAACGATTCCCCAGATGTTCTTGTCTTTTCTAGTGCTTACAAAACGGCCTGACCAGGTGCTAATTGCCCTCTATTAAAAGGCGCGTGTGTCTCCGGTTGCCAGATATGATTTGACTGAATTGAAACTGAGCGAGAGAGGGAGAGACGTCAGCCGTTGGTGTCCCACCCTAGACATAAACTTATGACAAGCTATCCGCAATATATCCCAGTACTTCCGGTCATAACTGTCAAAATAAGAGCCTTTTTTTTTATACGAACGCGTATTGAGTGATATGGGGATCTGTAGTAAATGAAATATAATTGTTCGATGATTAACCCCCAAAAATATCAGTTTCACAGCGTATATTGATAGCTATATAGACCAATGCAACAGGACAAAATTCAGTCAAACAGTACGAAAATTGAAATCGTGGATTTTCCCTTTAAATATACTTTTCTTTACTCTGTGTTTTCCTTTTTACTTTTCTTCCTCCTCCTTTTCTTCAGTATATTTTTATACCAGTAATTTTACTTCCACTCAAGTACAATTTCAGCCAAATAACAGTACGTTTACTTGGAGTAGGACATTGTAGTTCTCTTTCTGCCACTTTAAAATTGTCAGTCACTCTTTTTCCGGTCTCTTCTGGCTGTTTCTGTCCAGCTTGACGCAGCAGCAGAGAGGCGCCCGACACAAATAGCAACCGGAGACTGATGACGCAGCTCTGTTATTGGTTGAGCGGGCTGCTTTCTCTGCAATTTTATTGGCTCACCGACAAATAGAGAAGAAGTTACCAAGATACACCAGAGAGAACACATCACTCCCTAGAAGCAGGAACAGGTTGTATGTTTTATATTTAGGCTAAGGTGTGGCAACAATGATGATGAAAGGCGCAACAAAGATAAATGTAAAGCCTTTAAAAAGCCTCAATTTATTCAATTACAGATAAAGGCTATTCAGTTACTGCTCAGTAAGGTTTATCAAGTCTGTATATCTGTATAATATAGGCTTATTAAAGGGGAATTAAGTCATCATGTGACTTTTATTGACCTTGATCAGTGCCCCCCTACACACACACACACACACACACACCTACACAGAGACACACACACACACACACACACACACAAACACCCTCCACACACACACACACACACACACACCTCCTGTCCCCTTGAATTACAGAAGCCTGTAATTGACACAAACAATAAAGTCACATTTTCACAACAGAGACAAGTAGCCTAAGCTATAGAGCAAAGATCCAACAGAAACATATAATGAAGAGATGATATATCACTATTGCTAAATGCTGGAATAATGATACTGCTTTGTCATTTGCTTTTTTTGGCTTGAGAACTTGTTTGTAGCACTGTCCTCCATCACTGAGCAGCTGGAAATGTGAGTAGATGGGTGGAGGAGATTGGGAGTGTCTTGAAATACCAATGGATGGGGAGTGTTTGTTCCAAAACAGGCGAGTACAGGCTGGAATGTGAGTTTGGAAAGCCAGAAATCTCAGCACCTGGTGAAGTATCGTTGAATGATTGGTGTTGATGAACAACCCTATCAACCTCTAGATATATTTTGGTCAGTTTGTGCTGTTGGACAGTAAAAATCTTGCTGATTGCCTCTTTAATCATGAGTAGATGCTGACACTGACACCACCTACTGAATACCTTTCCACTTCTGTTCCCACCTGGCGCTCTGCTTTATAGACAGCACTAACATCTGGATGGATGGCTGTAGTTTCCCTGTTGAACAAAAGCATGAGGCTGCACACTGTAAGTTCTGATGCACAAATTTATTCGCATTTTACAAAACAAACAAAAAAAATGGAAATATCTCATTGTGACACCACATTTTCTATCTACAGAAATAAGAAAAATACACCAATAAGCAACAAAGTTGACCCAGATATGTAAGGTACATAGGCCAATAACTGTTTTAAGAAGTGTTTTAGGGTGGATTTTTAACATTATCATATATTCACTTGAACCCTGGATTCACTGCTTGTGGTTATGTTACAAATCCTCCCTGTTTTATCTCCTGTCAGCCGAGCCAACCTGACACTCGAGGAGGGAGAAGAAGGAAATAGTCTGCATATTATTTCCATTTGCCTCCACAGAGCGGAGGAAATGAAAAGGTAAGGCTCTGACAGCGATGCGGTGTGTTTGTTGATGTGCTCCATATTTACTGTAACTGCTGTCTGATTTTTGAGGAAGCGCTCTGTAGCATTGTTTCCAACTTAAAAGGGGAACACCGGCAAATTTCAATATCCTTTACCTTTGGAAAGTCTTGTTTGGAGCAATGAAGATTCGCCATTAAAAGTGAAGCAGAGCCAGAAATTGGAATCTGTGGTGTTACACTGATGTCACTTGGCTCCACTGGGAACGAATAGGAAAACGATGGAAAGGGTAACAGTCAGAGGAACAATGGGGATTTTCAGTTATCAGTGCTATGAAATGAAGTTAATTCGGCTCTAAAAACTCAAATAAATATCCCACAAACAGTCCACAAAATCCAGATTTCAGTGATATTGCAGATTAGAGTCTTGGTTCTGTGTTATTTTAGGTTAAAGGCAGAGTTATTAATGTCCATAAATATTAATTGAGCTGGTGCTCCTCTGGAGTAATAGCCTGTGTGAATTATTCATTTGAGTATCACCCCCGACTTAAAGTTCTGCCATGGAAAATTATGGAGGTAATGTGTACAAGCAATAAAGAGTAAGTAAAGTTGAGGTAGGGCACAACAAAAATCTCTGAATATACTGTATATAGGCTATCCTATGATTTCCCCCTTCTGCCTCAAACAGACTGTATATCCTGTACTGTATATCTTGGCTTCAGATGATGGAGTCAAGAGAACAGGAAATTGTTGTGCCAGTCTTGTTATTTTTCCCTGCAGGTCTTTGATGAAAGCCTTCAGTCTCAACTGGAGATTGAATGTCTCTCACACTGGAGAAATAAAAGCAAACTTTTGCATGTTTTATCCAAAGCTATATTGGATATTTGATGAGCCACATGATGCCACACGCACAAAGTTACCTCTTAGATCATCCATTTGTGTTTTTGTTTTAGTTTCTGAGTGTGTGTGTGTGTGTGTGTGTGTGTGTGTGTGCGTGCCTATCAGCTCCATCAGCCCAGTGACCTCCCACCCAAACCTCAACTCTCCCCACCCCCTCCCCACTCTGGAGTCACACACATCAAAACAAAACAAAGCGATCAAAGACTGAGCCAGCTCGTCCTTTCAGGGCCGCCGCTGACGCACACAAGACGCGCACAAGTACCACCTTAATTAATAATCATTTTATCCTAATTTAATCCTGTTAGGTGCCTTTGTAAACATGATGAAATGCCAGGCAAGATGAAAGGAGGATGACAAATGGAGGAGACGGTGGGCAATATGCTCCAATTGAACAGGAGGGAAGGTTTCCTGTTGTTTCCTCCTAAAAATCTGTTGTTGGTGCAAAGCCAAGGCTGGGAAGGTTCTTTTTACAGTTTACTTGATTACAAATGACTGATTACCTGTGGAAAACCCATACATAATGCAGTTAAAACCATTTTAATTCACAAAGCATTGTCTTAATCATAATTTACAACCAATAATACGATGCAATACCATACGTTACAATACGATACACGATGAACACATTGCACATAAAACACATAACCACAATACATTCAGTTACATAAACAACTATAACAGCTATTATATCAAGATGTACATTATATTAGCCTGTAATGTCACAGTCTAGATCCCTTCAAACATGTTTTTGTTTAGTAATCAACAGGTTTGGTTTTTTTTACAGATTACAGTCACCCTTTTTGTAATCAGATTGCTGTAATCTCATTATATGTAATCTGTTACTCCCCAGCCCTCTGAAATCAAACTGAAATCAAAGTGAATTAATCTTCCCTTTTGTTTTGCTTCAGTTCTGTTTTAAAAGACACCAACTCCATTTTCCTCCTGCAACATTCTCCCTGCAGAGGAAGTGTGTGTGTTGTAACGATGCACAGTTTGAATAAACTGTTTACAAAAAAACACAAAACAGATTCCCAAATGTGGCAGGCAGAAGCAGACGCCGCTGCAGCCTCCCTCTGTGTTCCTGATTGAGCCTCCTCTCTCTCTCTCTCTCTCTCTCTCTCTCTCTCCCTCTCTCTCTCTCTCCAACAGTAAACCATGTAATCAGCCTCGTTTACCGGAGCGCTTTTTCCTCGTAATTGAAAATCTCTGTTTGCAGAGACGACAGTGAAAACAGATGACCGTGTTCTGCGTTGCACAATGCAGGAACAAAAGGCATCTGCTGTCTAAAAATATATAAACATAACATGTAGCCTCCTCTGGTGGTGATAATCATTGTCAGGATTGTATTGATTGATAGTCTTTTCCATTATAAGCATCTTAATCACAGTACCATACCAGGTAGACTATTCTGGATCTCGACACAGTTTTGAAGGATTGTGGTTGTGCTCAGTCATAAACAGCCTCCATGTTTGGCTGTCCTGGATCACGATAAGCGTCCTGTCCGTCATGTTTTGACCCAGTCTCTTAAATACTGACCTCCTGGCCTATTTTAGATCATGATAAGGGTTCTCTGGATCGTGTTTTGGATCGTTGTTTTCCACATTAACATTTCATCCATCACTTTGGAAACAAGCTCATCCTGGCTGTCTGATTGTTGTTGCGGTGGCGGTCCTGGTTTCCCCGGCCAGCAGCAGAGCAGGGCAGGCGTCCAAACTGGCAACCCGCCCCTCTCCTCCCTCCTCTCCTCTCCTCCCTCCAGCTCATTTACCCTCCTCATGTGACCGGCCTGCCTTTATTTGGTTTATCGTTCTGTGGTTTTTAGCCTAAACCCTATTCTAAGTAAAAATATATAGGTCACAGTCTCTATTAAGCACAAAGATCATTTTGTCCCACTTGGCTCACAGCTGCACTAAGGTTCTTTTATTATCTGTGAGATGCCTTTGGGTTGGGAAACATTTTAGATCCCTCTCCATACACAGCAGAAGTGCATGTGTGTCATTGAAAAGCAAAGTATAAACAGACAAAATCAAGTTTTTAGCTGCATACTTCAGCATCACCACAAGCATTGAGGTTGAATGTCATGTGGTCCTTCTTAGGATTCCTCATATCCTGTAATTTTCATTTTTATCTGTTATCTTTTAGGGTCAAACTGCTTCCTCAGCCGCTATTAAAAACTATGCTGAACCATGCTTGAGCTCTGCTTTATCCAGATCTTTAAATGAATGGTAGATCAGGGAAAGCAGCATAATTGGAAATACTTGCAAAATACTCATTTTGTTTGCAGTGTGAACACAACAGAACTAAAGTCTTCTGTGTTATCTTTGCCTTCTGCAAATAAGGAAACATTTTCAGTTGAATGTTCAGAATGCCTTGCATGTCTCCAGTGATGACAGAGCTTCCCAAAAATGTGTTTTCGAGATACGGGGAGCGATGGCATGTTGACTTTCATTTCATATAGAGGCAACAGACAAAGACATGTAACACAATACGGGAGCTTAATCCAAAGTAACACAACTGTCAGGCGCAGTGTGGAGGGCCGGAGCCGCTGTGAGCTGTAACACCCCATTAAGGAAACACCCAGATACATTTTTATCTACCACCAACCAAATGGCTCCAATTTATCAGCGGGTCTTAGTCTCTGTCATGGTGCCCAGATGGTTATAAAAGCTGTTGGGGTCGAATGATACAAAGAGCTACCTGCTGCTGCTGTTCAACGGCTAAATTTAAATTCTCTCTCTGAGCCAAGAAGGTTTGGATAAAAGCCTTTTTAATTCCAGCGGGGCAGAAACGGACCACATGTTTGATGCTGACGCCAAGCAATCAGGATGAAATGGCTGAAGCTTCTTGTAACCGTCGCTGTCATAGATATGAGCTTGCAGGTGGTGTGGCAGAGATAAAGACCAAGATCATCGGACCGCAGAGAGACCAGGACAGGCGAGGGAGGGAGTCGAAACCAGGCGGTCGGGAGACATTTAGAGTCCCACAAAATCAACTGAAGCTCACTTTGAACTACTGGTTTTTAGCACAATAGCTTGCCAGATTTACATAACATTACATCAGTGGTGCATTTGTCAAGTCATGTGATGAATTCCCTTGACAAAACCTCGAGAAACTCAAAACTTAACCTTGCCACAATGCAAGGTTAAATAAATAGAAATGTGTCTTTTTAGCCTGCGTTTAGCTACTTTAACGTTAGATATGTGTATTGTATGAAGTAGTACAAACACACTACTTGTACAACATGCACAACAGATGAGATAAAATTACACTTTATTGATCCCTGTGGGGGAATTAGGTCGGCAGCAGCAACAGCAACAGAAGTCAATAGAGAAAAAGACAAGTATAAGCAGTATATCAAAAAGCAATATAAAAAGATAAGCAATAATAAAAAATAAAAAAAACAGTAAATGTATACATAGGACTACATTGTATGGCACATAATGCACTTCATATCATCATATCAATCATATAATCTTATGTTCACCTTTTAATACTTTACTTTTATCACTATTACCAGAAATGTCTCTATCTTTTCATTTATTTATCTATTGTCTTCCCTCTCTATATGGTTTGGAAATGTATTTACATGTTACATGAGATACAGAGATACAGATATAGATAGACATAGAGAGAACTTTAAGTGAGAACCTCCCTCCCTCTCTCCCTCTCTCTGTCCACCAATTGGCATCCAGAGTGTCTCCAGGAAACAGGAAACCATGACAACAGCAGGTTACTGTTGCCATCTGAGCTCTTGCGCTCCATCTGCTGTCTGTAAACAGGAAGTCCAGACTGTTTATCTCCACCTGCGGGCCACGGCAGTAACTTTGAGGACAAAGAAATGGTAAAAGAGAGGAGAGAAAGGTTTTGAAATTATTATGATCAATGCATGTATTTGCAGCTATATAGTCAGTACAGATTATTTGGAATTTACTTTTTTTAAGTGGGTTTTTTTTTTTACTTTACTTAAGTATGTTTTGACTGAAGTATTGTCATTTGCTACACCATTGCAGAGTGCACATTTCACAGCTCTCCATAAACATTGCTTCAGAAACTCAGATCCAAACCCATGGCCTTGGCTGGAGTTACAGGTTGTTTTTTTTGTGATCAAATTTTTATTTTGTTTCTTTACAGTGTAACAATAATAAATCATATACACATACCCGCATGTATCACATCCATATGTGTCCATACATCTCCTTAACACATTGTTGCAGACAGTGTAATTCAAGAGAGGAAAAAAAAAGAATGAAACCTAACATTGAGTTACAGTTCTGAAAACAGTATTCAAGTATGATGATGAAGAAAAGACAGCAGGTCTGTACAGAAACCACCACCAGAAAGTACTTCTATTTGAGCAGGACATTTTAATATTCTTTCCACCTATGTCTGAAAATACAAAACTTCTACTGTCTTTACTCTGTACACACACACTTCAAGTTTTAGAGCTTTTTACATATTGAGGTTGAAAATGTGTTTTGAAAACCTAAAATGGATTTATGTTTTATTAGTCCAAAGGATTCATTTTTACATACTAGTGAAATATTCTCTTCTTGAATATAAATTTAAGTTCATTGTAGGTTTTGGGGTAATAGATTTATCATTCCATTACTTCTACAGCTGCTCCTTATCAGCTACTAATTTGAGTTTGCCCTGTTGCGTCTGTCTGTTTGTCTGTTTGTCTGTTAGCAGGATAACTCCAAAGGTTATGAACGGATTTGCATGAAACTTTGTGGAAAGTTTTGTCATGGGGCAAGGTCTGATTAACTTTTCACACCGATTGGCCACGGGGGGGTTGGAGGTGGGCGTCGCTTCTCAAACGCATATAACTTCCTAACGGGTTCACGTAACACCAATCAGCAAACAGAAGAAGAGATATAACCACCCTGCTAATTTTTCCAAAACTTGGTCCAGTGGTAGAAGGGCAGCACTAATGGAAACTGAACAGATTTGCTTGCTACAGAGCTGATTGGCCATATGGTGTTGAGATAATCAGCTAAAATGCTTAAAAGTGGCAAGAGTCTGAACAGGCAGAAAACATGAGCATCTCCTGATGTGAAACAAGTGGGTAATGTGGTGAAAATTTGACATGTGGAACTGGCATATTATGACAATTGCATAGTGTTGGTGGAGGTATGCGCTCTACTGAGTGCAGTCTAGTTAGAGTCTGCAGTCATCTAACACATTTTAAGTTCAGTCATTTTAATTTTTTGTATGAGCTATTTTCCAGGAGCTTATAAACACATCCCTGGTGTCACAGTAATATTCACAAATAATTTACATGTTACCTGTCATTTTTACAATAACAATGAAAAAATAATAATTTTTACAGAGATGTAAATAGACTAAACTAGACTGTTTAATTAGCTGACAAATTTCTTTAGTCAGGAAGAGTCATCATATGAGCAGAAATTAACAAGGTGTTGTCACTTCAAACCTGGAAGAATTAATTAAAGACTGTATGTTGATAAACAGAAATATAACAGAAGCTTTAAACTGTGGTCTGTTTTAGATTCTTTTTCATTAATTACTGGATGAGATTTCTGCTCTGTTGTGATCTGACCTGAGCCGATCCCATCCTGTCCTGTCCTACCAAGTTCTGTCCTGTCCTGTTTTGTCTCATCCTATATTTTCTGTCTTGCCTTGTCCTGTTTTCCGCTGCTGTGTTTAGTTTTACTCTGTTTTGTTCATTTCTAAGACAAATTCTTTCCTCTCCTCTGAGAGTACTGAGATGGGAGGGAAACACGACACAACATAACTCTGCAGTGACTCAGACAAACCCTCCTCCGTTTTCTATCATGGAAACAATGAACCCACATGAACCGTCACTCAAAATCAATCACACAAGTTGTCATGAGAAGGGCTTGGAGCCAGAGGGGCGTAAGTGACATTTTGCTTCAGAAATGACTTATGTGGGTTATAACTCAGTCTGTACAGCAGGGTTTGACCAATATGGGTTTCTGAAGGCCAATACCAATATTTTTGTACTGAAGCTGCCAAAATTTTGTGCTGATATTCACTATCCTTAAGTAATTTCCCCCCAGAATTGTATTCTTGTCAGGGTGGAAAAGCCTCTGAAATAACATTTAGACCATCATGAGACACTAAAACTCTCCACTGAAAGACATAACAATGAAATTCTTTCAGGGTTAGCAGTTCCCACGACACCAATTCAATAGTAGGGTAAACTCTGGAAGACATTACTGCCTTTAAATGAGGAATTATTTAACAAAAAAAAATGTTATCGAATTATTAAATGAATAAATAAAATGTGCAAAGAAAAACACATTTTCATTTGTCTTTTGGGGTGAAATTGCTTCCCCAGCTGCTGTTAAAACTGTGATGGACTATGCTTGGACTTTGCCTTCTCCATATCACTGACACTGTTTGAATCATGCACTGCAGCTGAATGCTCCTGGTTACCGCTGCCAAGGAGGTTATGTTCTTGGTGCCGTTTGTTTGTTTGTTTGTCTGTTTGTTTGTCTGTTAGCAGGATTACGGAAAAACTACTGGCCCGATTTTCATGAAACTTTGTGGAAGGGTGTAGTATTCTTTCTATACTTTTTATATACTTTTTTTATATATATGCATATTTGTACATAGTAGTTAGATGTTTAGGTTTACCTCTGTCCATTTTGTTGTCCTTGTTTTTAGCTGTATATTTATTCTGTGTAAGTACATTGTGAGCAACGGAAAAACCAAATTCCTTGTATGTGTACATACTTGGCCAATAAAGCTGATTCTGATACTGAGCATGGGCCAAGGAAGAACCCATTCAATTTTGGAGCGGATCCGGATCCGACTCACGAACAAGCAATAATAGCACGAACCTTAGCGGAGGTCTGCGCTCCTCTAGTTTTCACATGAAATGTTTTGAGTAGCCTAATAATTTCATACTGAATTTTCCTTCCTAGTAATATTCCATAATGAGATTTACTTTCATTTATTTAATTTTTGTTTAAATATCAGACAATTTGATGATGAATATGTAGACAACTGGTGGATATTTAATTTCATTTAATTCAATTAAAGTCTTCAATTTGAAAACAATTCAGTCAGTATTTCTGGGATTGACTGAGCTTGTCTGGCACAACCAAAGGTCCACATGCATAAATATGGCAGCTGCCTGGTTTGATACTGTTATTATCCAGCTAACAAAGTTTCCCAATGCCAGCATTCTTGCCATTGAGAAAACCAGTAGAAATGTTGCACGCATCGCTGCAGGATCTGCCTGAAGGAGAGGCTTCATACTGAAAATATGGACAGACATGCAGTAAAATCATAAGTTTGAAACAATCTGTTGTATTCTCCATAGTCTCTGCTTTCCATCTCAGTCAGGCTGTTTCAGGTTTTAATCAGCTTTGGTTGACAGTCACAGCAGACTTATCAGTTTGACTAAAGGCTCAATAGAAAATTGACAAAAGTCAGCAGTGGCGCAAGCAGTTGAGCAATCAAATTACTTTTGCAGAGTTTGCAGCTTCTCCAGTCTGGAACCAAGAAACACTGAACTGTGTGTGCTGACATCAGCTGTGTGACGTAACGACAAGGTATCACACTCCTATTCTTTTACACTAAGCAGGTCAAAGTGCCTCACTGCTGGAAAAAACACGCACAAGGCACACACACACACACACACACACACATTCTTGTACATCTATCCTTATAAGGGGCCATCCATTGAATACATACATTCCCTATCCCCTAACCTTAACCCTCACCCTTACCTTAACTTAATCCTAATTTTAACCTTAACCCTAAAACCAGGTCCTAACCCTAAAACAGCCCCTTAAAGAAGTGAGGACCGGCCAGAATGACCTCACCTCCCAAAAATGTCCTCATTCTGAAGGTTTAAAACTCAAATTGGTTCTCACAAGGATAGTATAGGAACACACACACACACACATACACACACACACACACAGAGTTAATTATGTGCTTCCCCAAACAGGGCTGTACACACATGCTAACCAAACACACAACATGCGTACATACACACAATTTTGCACACATACACACATATGCATACACACACACACACACACACACACACACATAAGCTGTCTGTCTCATTCCTTTCCCTCTATCTTGCTTTCTCCGCCCTCTGAAGTCTGTCTCTCTCTCTTTCTCCTTTTCTTTCTTTCTATTCTTCTTACCCCATCTCTCCATCTCTCCCTCTTTCCCTCTCTCTCTCTCTCACTCTTCAGGAAAGTGAAAGTCCAGGAAAGTCCTTGGTGAAGCAGCAGGAGCAGTTTGACCTGTTGGCAGCATCAGTCTGGAGATTCAATCTAGCTCTGAAAAACAACAGGTACTGATGTTATAAATATACTTTATATACACGTTTATCCAGAGCTTTTCTAACAAAATATTTTTCTATGACACAATTTATAATTTTGTCTTCATATGTTTCATATTTACATTATTTCCCTCTCTCTATGTGGATTTATTTCTCTCTATGTGGATGCAGAAACAGAATTTCCCTCTTAATGACATTAAATATCAACTTGACTTAACATCACCATACATTACCATGAGTGCATACATTTATACAGTGTTAGGCCTATGGGTGACTCCAGTTTAATCCCCAGCAGTGTTACAGTTTAGTGCCATGCTCTACCCACTGAGTTACACAAGACCATAATATCTTCCAAAATGATGTTGAGAAAGAGGGATTCATTCATTTATTAGTTTGCGTTTTTCTTCTGGGGCATGTCAGGTCTTGCACAATGTTATTGCCATTTCCAATTTCCCTGAAGACAGAATTAGTTTGACTTCATACACACTCTCACGCTCTCTTATTTGCCAGGCCGGTTAGCTTGCAAATCCATTTGTGTTCGGCTCCTCTGGAACAACTGGGGAACATAAAGCATTTTACTGGTAACCCATTAATGCTGAATTCACCACACAGTGAGTCCCCAGATACAAATATAAGAGATGTTGTTGTTTTGCAGTTCACAGCAGCATTTCCCTCAGACGTTTTCTTGGCCAAGTGGAAAGGTTATTATAGCAAATGAAACTAAAACGAAGGGGAAAATTAGGTGTTAGAGAACATTGTCGTAAACTGAAATGAGAATGAAAACCAGACTGAAAAAACCTAAAACTAAAACTATCTTCTCTACTTGTAAAATAAACTAAAGTATAATAAAAATATACATGAAATGTTTTTATTTTTCAAATTTTTGTTTATGTGCGGAGTAAAAAAGGGAATAAACTTTGGGTGGAGAATTTTAAGTGGTCTCAACTTTAAATTAGTTGAGGATGTATTAAAAATGAATCTAAATAAACTTTAAAAAGTATACATGATTAATTGTTTGTATGACACAATACATGTTGCAAACAGATACAATACAACACCTGTTCTGAACTTCTGTCATTATGCCTTTAAAATATATCACCTCTACCAAGAATACAAAAACTAGAACTCAAACTAAAACTAAACTAAAACTAAACATTTGGACAAAAAAAGCTAACGTTGTCTATGTTTGGCCAGTTATCCAGAGGAATAAGAAAAATCCACCACCAAACATCAAAATAGACCCAAAAATGTAAGGTAGATCACCAATAATTGTTTTTTTTGGGTTTTTTTTACATAGTTTAAGGGTTTTGGGTGGATTTTTCCTTTAAGAACAAAGGAAGGACACACGAAAAATGATCAGATCAACTGAACAGTTTTCTGTAAAACACAAACTGATATTAGTAGTAAGAAGTAGTTGTAGTAGCAGCAGTGGTTCATTGATCTTCATTGATCCCCAGCGGAGAATTCTTTTATCTCTGAAACACCACATGAGACAAGAGACAGAACAAAACACTAACACGACACTTCTCACAAAGACAACAAAAGACACGAGAGACACAGACAGAAATGTACAGTAAATGACATTCAGTATCTGTCCTGCTCTGTTGCCATCATCAGAGGATCGGTCGGGTACAACTCCATTGTTTTTGTTTCTATTGCATTAGGAACAAATGACTGTTGCAGCCTCTCTGTACATGAAGTATAAACCTATTGCTGAAACTGCCCTGTTGTTGCATCAGTAATTAATAATGAACTATAACTCATAATAATCCAGGATAGTTGATTGTTAATGAGTTTTTGTGTGTCTTCACAGCTTGACGTCTCTTTTTAGCTGTATAAGTTATGCATAATTTATAACTCTCAGCTCCACATGAACTCTGCTCCGCTTTGCTGAGAGGTACATGATTAAAAAATGGGCATAAACCAGAAATCAAAGTGAAGGATGATTTTAACAAAGTGAACAATGATTATAAGGCATCTAACTCCACAGCAAGCGTGTTTGGCGCGTACTTCAGTTCATTTGGGCAGGTGAGAGCAACAGCATTCAAACTCAATTAGCACTAATTAACCGCACTGACATGCCTAAAAATGAGTGAGTTTCAGTCCTCTTCAAAGAGAACTGCAGTGCGGTTTGTTAGGAGTGAGAACGTAATTATGACCAACTATGGGAAATGACCCCAAAACGCAAGGGTTTATGGGTATAAGGAGACAGGCAGCCAGCAGTTTCTCGTGCTTGGGTTAGCAGTATGGAAGTTGAGAAGTGACATAATTCAAATGAAATCATGAAATAGAATTGCAATTTCAATTCCCATATATGACAAAATGAAAAATGAAATAATCCAAATTTCATTTTCATTTACATGTTAAGTCAACTTTACTTGAGTCCCAAGTTAGTCTCAAGTTTTGAGGCACAAGTCTCAAGTCATGTCCCAAGTCTAAATGTAGATCACTAAGTCAAGTCCAAGTCAAGTCCATGTCATTAATGTCAAGTCTCAAGTCTAAATGTAGAACACCAAGTCAAGCCAGAACAAATCAAGAGTCCAGTATCAATTTAATATCTTAAAGAAAACTAAATATCTAGGACTTTTCAATGCAATATGGTTTTAATAGGATAAAAACTTGGTAAGAGCGTCATGAGTTTGATTTCTATAATCAGTTTCAACTTCAATAAATTCAATCATTCCATACAAATTCAGAAAACAGAATTTGAATTCAGTCGTCTGGTGGAACAAATCTCATCACTTTCAATCTAAGTCATTTACACAAACACAAGATCTCAAGTCAAGACTTTAGAAACCTTTTCAAGTCATCAAAGTACAAGTCAAAGTCAAGTCCCAAGTCACCAGAAATCAAGTCAAGTCAAGTCTCAAGTCTTCTCTACATGCATCAAGTCGGGTCTCAAGCAATTCTAATTGTGACTTGAGTCTGACTCGAGTCCAAGTCATGTGACTCGAGTCCCCACCTCTGATAAAAACCGAACGGAATTAAAATGCTGCTACCCTGGAAGTCATGTGACAAAAAGCACCAAAAAGCAGCTCTTACAGAAATTTTGCCTAATTTTGTCTAAGGTTTTTTATCAGTTTATACTTCATCACAGCCTTTAAAAAACCCCACTGCCCTTCACACAGCTCATAACCAAGACACTGCGATGCCCTGCAGACTCCACTGGCCTAACAGCGGCCTTACATCAGTGTAATTCAATTACCATCGCCGCCCATGCAGATGTAACAAGACATCGGTGCTCTAATGAGACAGTTAGCTTGTACAACCTTAAAGCTTCGCTCCTCATTAGCGCTGATGGCCGCTGTCCATGCTGATGGCCCCGCCCCTCCCCTCCTCCCCTCCCCTCCCCTCCCCTCCCATCCCCACCCCACTCTGCCCCGACGCTCGGAGCAGAGTCTGACGGCCGCCAGAGGGTTTCTGGGGAGAGTTAATGGGTCATTAGAGTGACACGATGAGTGTGTTGTAAAAAGACCTGCGTGACCTCTCCATCCACAGAGAGAGAGAGAGCGAGAGAGAGAGACAGAAAGAGGAGAGAGAAGGAGAGAGAGAGAGAGAGAGAGAGAGAGAGAGAGAGAGACATATGCACACTAGGGTTGGACCAATACGGCTTTTTAAGGCCAATATCAATATTTTTTACATGAAGACTGCACCTGTTCAATGGTGGGAGAAACTCTGGGATACATTACAGGCTTTTAAATGAAGAATTAATGTACAATAAACATAAATTACATAAGATTTAATGAATGAATAAAAGGTGCAAAGACGATAAAATTTCATTGGCTGTTTTACAAGCTGTTCTAATGTAGCCAGAGACGATCCTGGCTGATTAAGCCAATATCGGCCCAATCTATCAGTTTAATGCACACACTAGTGCAGATACACACACACACACACACACACACACACACACACACACACACACACAGAGACCAATACAAACACAGCAAATAGGAGAGCTTTAGCTACCATTATACATCTCTAAAGTATAGAAACAATGTGTTTTCAAAGCTTTCCATCTGATTAGCTGCAATGTGACTGACAAATATGTTTTTGATTCTGATTCTGGTTCTCATTTCAAATTCTGGATCAGGACCCAAAAGATTCAGGGATAGATTCAAATTCTTATTCTGTCGAAATTAGTGGCCACAGCCAAAAAGATTTTGACTGGACTATTTTAGTGTTGCATGAAGCTTCTGACATTCATAGCCTTCCCAACTAACTCAAATACAAGTTAGACTGAAAAACAGCACTGAAGGTTAGTAGTAAACGGGATCATTTTTGATGTTTTAGCCCAGACAATTACCCACAAACATGTTTATGCTACAAAGAAATCAGCAACACTTAACTTGAGGCATACAGCATTGTAATTGCTCTACAAATGCATATAATAAATTGTGATGTCTTATATCAATAACCAGTATAAATAGGCCCTTTTCACATCATCATGGTAGCGTCTGCATTGAGAAATCGGTGCATCGCTCCACAACCTGCCCAAAGTTTTTAATTTGTTACATTATGTATCTAGCGCTAGTAACCATTACAATTTTGTTGTTTTTGTTGTCTTTGTTGGATTGGTTTGTCAATAAGTCTTAAAAAAGAAACTTGCCACAGGAAGTTGTGATGCACCGGTTTCTCAACACGGAAGCTGTTACCATGACGATGTGAAAAGGGCGTATTGCAGCCATGATGGGACACTTTCAGTTTCAGGACACTTTCCACGTTCGTGAAGTGACAAAATTATGTTAAAGCCAGTCATAAAAGCCTCACAGCTCACACACTATTAGAACACAGTGTAATATTGCCATCATACATTTGTCTTTAGTAAACAGTTACCATGCATGAATTCTTTTCAATATATTGGCTCCCAGAAAGGTTTGAAAACCACTTCCTTAATGTGGAAGGGTGAGTGGAGGAGGCACGAGGAGGGAACAGAGAGAGAGAGAGAGAGAGAGAGAGAGAGAGAGAGAGAGAGAGAGAGGGAGAGAGAGAGAGAACGCACCACTGTCTCTTTCTCAGTTTATTAGAGAGAGGAACCGATGCAGCAGTTCTCTGCCATCTCTATTAAAAGCATCTGGGGGGAAAAAAATAAAAGCTCAACAGTGATATTCTCTTCCTGCCTATTCTGGCTGGATCTCGGCCTTCGTCCAGGCTCTGACAGCCCGAGGATCACCTGTTTTCCATGCAAGAGAGAGAGAGGATAGACAGAGAGATACACAATGCATTCAAGTAGGAAAGGAGGAAACATACAGACTTTTAAAGTGATTTTGAACTTTGGTAGTAGCTTGGGTTGTGCAGCTTCCTGGACATCATATAACTCCAAAATCAGTGATTCTCTGTTCTCTGTTGCTCCGGTAGAGGAGATTGGACAATTGTGTTTTTTTCTCTCTCCATTCACTGCCATTGTATGGAGGAACAGGTCTGAAAATCACTCTAATAGCACATAAACGAACGCAAACAAAGCAGATTCTGACAATATATAAAGGAAACTACTCCTGAATTGTGGTTAAGTGAATCACTTTCTTTGTGTTTATTAAACCTTTCAGTTTGAACAAGTGTAACACCGAAATCCGGTCTTAGGAAATTTATGCCGATGTAACAAAGAAAAGAATATGTTTACCAATAATTGTAAATAGGCAAAAAAAAAAGTGAGAGACTCGTTTTTTATATTGGCAGAATCTGCTTTGTCAAAGTCCTGCCTCCCACCTTTTTTCTCCTATTTACAATTATTGGTAAACGCAGTATTTTCTTCATTCCATCGGCGTAAGTTTCCTCCAACCAGATTTCGGTGTTACACTTGCTCAAACTGAAAGGTTTTCCAGTCGCCTCTACCAGAGCAACAGATAACAGAGAAGCTGCAGGAAGGCCGGGAAGCTGCACAACCCAAGGTTCAACATCACTTTAAAAGCTCTCAAAAAAGTTGAGTTGATCAAAACAACCTGATCCACTCCAGTAACCAGAGTCTTTAGTCCTCGTTAACCTTCCACCCTGACTGAATACCAGTTCAGCTCTACAACACTTTGTCACCACCTGCCAACAGATCAAATCAGGTTTATTTATGGTGATGAAATCCTCCACTGCAGGCCAGAGAGCAGAGCAACACATGATGTAAATCTGTTATGCATTACATAAAGAACATACTCTTCATTCCTGGCTCTTGATGGAGCCAGAAAAGCCCCGCACCGCGGCCAAGCCCTTTTGTCGCTCTGTGACCTACATTCTCACAATAGTGAAATCCTAGCAGTGGATCTATTGATAGCTGCAATCTGGGCTCCCGCAGGAAAATGGTCAAGAGAATGATTAAGCCAGTTTAAGCAGACAATTAGATTTACTGGACCCTCGAGGGTCCAGAGTAGAAGAGGGGATGCTGCTCTAACTAACTTATTGTGACTCACAGTATTGACCTTTGACCTGTGATCCTGGTCTTGTTCCATTATTGCAGCAAATTTTAATATTGTGTGCCTTGTTGTATCTGTGGTTCAAAGGTCTGTTAAACCTTTGCTGGAAAAGTGTTTGCGAGAGTGTTTGGAGACGGGCGAGATAATGAAGTTACCTGCAATTTCACAACAATGGCAACATTTACATGCACACAATAATGCAACTATTGCCAATACAATAGTGCGATTAAGCCATTTACATGATTCTATATACTGACACCTCCCTTAATAGTCTGGTTTACGTGTAAACATGGGTTGTTACGAGTATTCAAATGGAAAAGCCAGGACAGGACAACAAGCTCTATCACCAAATACACATACACAACTGACTGGCCTCTATTAATGCCAGTAAATTAAGAATACTCCACATGTTGTTATTATTAATTTATTAACATTAATTTAACCAGCCATGTCAATTAAGAGCGAATTCTTATTTCCATATATAGGCCTACTTTATTACAAGAGAACAAGAGAAAAGGAGAATTGGAGGAAAGGAGAATAGAAAAGAAAAATTAGGATTCTAATATAATTATAGATATAATAATAAATAAAAAAATACCAGGGAGATAAGATAAGAAGGCTAGTGATTTGCAGATGGCAACAGAGAACACAATTAACACTAACGCAACAACAACAACAAGAACACCACTAAAAGCAATTAAAACATGCGGCGAAAACATACGACCCCACTGATAGAGAAATGTGTTACTGCGATTACACTTAGACTAGCATACACACACACACACACACACACACACACACAGTATGTGTGTTGAGGTCTAGGATCACGTATCCACAAGTCCGAGGGAGAGAGAGACATGGAAACACTTCAACACTTCAACACTTCAACACTTCTATGCTGTCGCTGGCATGTAATCCCTCTGCAACGACTTCCCATGCCTTTTTATTAAATGTGCTCTTAGTCAATTTGTCTGTAAGAGTTTAAATAAAAAAAAAAAAAAATCTCCCTAGCCTGACTGTATTCCCACTTAAAGGAAAAATCCCCTTCAGATACTCTTACACACTCTTACATTTATTTATCATCAGTCGGTGATGTTCAATGCGTTCAAGGAGTTATTTTGTGATGAAGTGTTGTAATTTACTTTTTTGGTGAGCCCGCAACCTGCCTCATCTACTTCTACTTCCATTAGTGATTGCCTACATTTCCCAGAATGCCTTTCAACAACCCCCAGAGAACTTGTTGCATTCAGCTGTAGGTTGTATGTGTAGCTGGATAGATTAATAGTGATAGTGGAGAGTGAGTTTTTCCAGTGGAGAAAAAGTGAGAGTCCTTACTCAAAACGTTTGTCTTGTGGCTGCATTGCATTCTGGGCTATTGAGGCTACTGTGGGTGGAGGAATTGGTCTCTCTGCCTCTTATACGATGGACCTCCCCCTGTATGATTGATGAATGTTTGTGCAAAGTCTAGAAAGAAACGCACACACACAAAAACACACTTCAAAACATTCACAAAGCAGCACAGCATCTGCCAGTGAAGTCAATTCATAGTTGATTGGATGTTAATCAGTTTACAGGCAGATGACATAATGCATTAGCTACAGATAGATTATATGGATTTAAGGTAAACCACTTACTTGCAGAGTAGATTATTAGATGCCATTCATAGTGATTTCCTCCTGTCTTCCCTTCAGAAGTCAAAATGAGATGGAGTTACATTAGGTGGAAGACAGGTCACACTTTCTCAAGCACACAGACTTTTTTTTCTCTAGGACTTTTCTTAGCACATCCAAAGAGGAGAATTATTTACAGAAATAGCTTGTGAAGAATTGTGCCAACACAAGAGATGGGGGGGGGGGGGGGGGGGGGGGGGGGGGGCTGAATGATGCTGTTACCATGGCAACAGACAAAGTTGATCATTATGTATGTTGGCTAAAGGAGAAGTTCCTATGAGAATAGCGGAGGAATATTATATGGATACCATTGGAGAAACAAACATAATGTCACTATAAAATCACTATTGAGTATCACAGACACACTATAAGATACTATAAGAACAGTATAGGAATAGGTTATAGGCTATAGTGATGCCATAGGAAATAAAATAAAAAAAATACCACAAAATATCATACTGTCACTATAACCTAACAATTGATTATCACAGGCACAGTAGCATATAAGTCCCTTCCATAGGGATATTATAGTGATACCAAAAAAGATGGAAAAAATACCATAAAGCATGATAAGATTATATCAACTCACAGGCACACTGTAAGTTCCTATAGGAACATATTATTGGAATATTATACACTGATACCTTGGGGATAAAGAAAATACCATAAAGGTCAATGTAAACTCAGTATTGAGTATCACTGACATACAAAGGTTTCTATGAGAATATAGGAATATGATGCATATTATATTTACGTTAGGGACGTTACAAACACAAAAGTTGTTCACAGAAATTATAATGACTAGTTATCACAAAGAGCCAAGGGCTGAACCAAATGAAATGTAAAGTATGTGATGACGATACTGTGTTACCTTGCTACATGTGAATAGGTAACTTAACGCTACCTGGTTTATCTAAAATGGTCAAGGATGAAACAGTTTACGGGAGGATTAATATTCTTCATACAAACATAAACAGGGTTTGGTGTCATTTGGCCCATGACAAAATGTATTTTTACGTTTTAATTAACATTTTTACATCGACATCGTTTAAAGAAAAAAATGGGCTGTACCACAGTTGGCCAGCAGTGTAAGCAACCGACGTCACCATAAATAGCTAGCTAGCCAGTTGTTTTGGGAGAAGAAAAGGGTACAAGCGGAAGAAATACCCGTTTTGGTTTCGGATTTTACACGTTTAAGGGTCAAGGTTTAGCTTTTTTACATTTTCAACAATGTCGACCCCGGCTAGAAGACGGCTTATGAGAGATTTTAAAAGGTACCGCAACGTTTTGGCAGTCATCTCTTCTGTTGGTGTGTTTAGCAAACAACGTTAGCCAGTGAAGCTATCGTTAGCTAGCCTAGCACAGTGTTAGCTGCTGTTGCAGACAGACTGAATATGAAGCTAGATTGGAGTTAATGTGAAACATACCCATGAATGTACATGATACATTTCGCTTCCTGGTATCTTTATGATTCACAAAGACATGTTTGTGTTTTCTTAAAGCTCATCAGATGATATCTGAAGAAGACAGCCTCTCTGCTGTGTTTGTGTGTCCAGGGAATAGACTGAGTCTTTCCATCTTTCCTGGCCAGATTGTTTGTTTGGGTAGCTAACTTTTAGGCTAGCTGGCGTTATCTGAGCTAGGTAAAAATCGGCAGGAGAAAAGGTCTGTAGAGAGTTTAACAATTTATTCATCTTCTTTGAATTGTCACTGATTGGGGGCTTACTGTGATGGGATGAATCCTAATGACTCTACGAAGACAACCAGCCATGGGTTTTAATTCTGCTGGTGAATGGGCATTGAACCGGTCAGCTAACAAGATGTTTAGAAAATCTCCCCTAGCACCAGCAACGTGGCTCACAGGTGTTGCACAACCATAGGTGTATGTGTGTGTGTGTGTGTGTTATATTTTAATGTTAGGATTACTATGGCTTAGTTTATTGCTGCCATCTCGACTTCATCTAGTTGGTATAAAACTTACTTCTCATAAAAGTAATATTCTGTCAAACTATTTTGCTGTGAAGACAAGAATCTATTTGGGTTTCCTGGGAGAATCACACCTGGCAAGGGCTGGGTGTAATACCCGCCATCCTCAAGCTGTTGGCTTGCTCCATATGGCATCCTGAGTGTGTTTGTGCGTGTTGTTCACACACACCTGCCAATGGAAAAAAAGATGCTAAGCTATTCTACTAAGACAGCCCTTGGTGCTGGGCGGATAAGGTGTCAGTGTAACTCTACTCTGGCCTGCCAGTCCCCAGGTGGTAAACTGTAACAGACCGAGAACACAATGGGACATTCCTGGACCAGGATAATAGGAGCAGCTTGTGTGACCAGGCCAAGGCTTGTTGATTGAATTCAGTCTTGCATGATTGCCCAACCTCCCCTTGTTTGATCTTTAATTCAAATTATTTGCACGTGAGCTGCATAAGTAACACACTTTTGTTTGATGTTTTGGCTCAATACTTGAGGTGTGACATGTTTCCACGGGGTTAAACTGTAACTTTATAGTCCGTTTTTGTTAATGTATATCATCAGATAATATTTAAACCAAACTTCTTACTGTGCTGAAACTAAACGTGTGAAATCCCCAAGCTCACCTGACTCTTCAACACCTTATTTTCAGTTTCTCTTTTCTGCGTCCTTGATTCAGCTGTACTTTAAGTTTTGACTAGTCCAGTTTTTTAAAATTTTCTATATTGTCAGTCAGAAACAGAAGTGCAGTTAAAGGCTTATTGCCACTGACTATTTAAAATAGTTGTATGTTTGATCTCCCTAAACTGGAGCACTCCTACAGACCTTGGTCAAATAGGAGTTGCAAATATTTCGTGTTTGTCTTAGGCTGCTTGTACTACAGAATAGTCTAGTATATAAATAAACTAGACTAGACTAGTACCAGATGTTGTAGGGTTTACTTGATCACATAGTGTCTGATGTTGTTAATCAAAGAAAAATATACAAAATTGACTTTAATACGCAGTCATGTGATTGTCCAAACTTTCTGGCACTCGCTGTATTGTCTCATGAGGGAAACGCCACCCACATGGCACCTACGCAGGATAAAGAAAATTCAAAGTATTTGCAAATGCTATTAGCCTCAGGACTAACTAGTAGTTACACTAATCTACTGACTGCACACTAGTCAGTAATCCCCAATTTCCAAGTAAAATGAAGTGACTATCTGTCTGTGAGGCCAGTTGAGTGCAGCACCAGCAGAGATCTCAGGCAGATTACTGTAAATGAGGTTAATTGCAGTGGGTCTGTCTGCAGCCAGGGACTCACACATGGATCTACTAACACACACACACACACACACACACACACACACACAAATCAGCCTACCTTGTTTTATAGCCTTAAGCTCTTATTAAATCATCTTTTATACTAGGTGTGCGATTGCAGGCCTAAATAGTCTTTGATTTCAGACTTGGCCTACATGCATTGGTGATAGGTTGCAACACCTGTATTGTGATATGATTGTACACTGCTGTGGGTAACACACCCTGTGTTTTAGGAAGGGGCCCAATAGAGTACATTTGGTCTCATCCTAGGAGCGAGGCTCATGTAATCACGCTGCTTCTATTGTCACTCTGGGATCCAACAGGAAACCATTTTAAATTATTATATTCATGTTGCTGACTGGGTTAAAGTGGATGCAGGCCAGTAGCACTTCATTTATTTTAGATGCTGTTATTTGGATTTTTTGTTGTGTGTGTGTGTGTTGTAAGACTATCCTTACAGTTTTTGTAAGCTAAACCAGTGTTTTGTAGCTTTGTTTTAGATAAAAGTCAAATATTTTACATCCCTTGTGATTGATATCATTTTTTTAAGTCATTTAAACATATTACACTTATTTTTAAGGTTTTCATCTTAATAATTCTTGAGATAATGTCGTATATCGATCTGATTTTGACCAAAATAATGACATTTTCATATCGGCACAAGCCTTATCTAATGTTGATACAGTACTTTGTTTTTGGACTGATGATAATCCTGCAGTCACAGTGTTAATAAAAACCTCTCTCTCTCTCTCTCTCTCTGTCTCTCTCTCTCTCTCTGTCTTACCCAGACTTCAAGAAGATCCCCCTACCGAGTGAGCGGAGCGCCATCAGAGAACAACATCATGCTTTGGAACGCTGTTATTTTCGGGTGAGTCATGCTCTAAATCCTGCTCCGCCCCTCTGCCTGTGCTGTGCCAGAGTGTGATCGTGATGCAGGGATCATTTTTTATTTTTATCTCTCCCCAGTATGCCATACAACCCCATTCATTTCTAAGGGGGATATTACTTCTTTTCTTCCTTTTTTCCTATTGCACTCTCCCATTCATTTCTAATCCACAGAGTATAGTTTTTCCTTTTTTTTTCTGCTTTTTTGTGTTTGTTACTGATCACTGACTTAGATGGAGGGATGGGCTGGAAAACACTGTTGGGGCTAGAGTTTATGGGTCAAGGAAGCAGGGAGAGAGAGACAGAGGAAAGGAGGGAGGGGAGGAAAGAAGTACAGAAAGACCAAATGGAAAAAATGAGCAGCTTTGCTCAGATTTATGGTATTACTCAGGTATCAATCTTTGGAAGTGAGACGAGTTTGGAGTATAAGAGTGATGGAAGAGAATGGAGGAAAGAAAGTGGAGAAGGAACAGTGATATTAACAGTGATGCAAATTATTAAAACTATAAAGAACTAGCTGTGTGAAGTTGAGCTTATGTAGGGCTGGGCGATAATTCAATATTATTATTTATTGTCTTTTAGTAGAATCATGTTGTGCTGAAATGGTGATTTTTGGGATATTGTGACACAGTTCTGCTGTCTAAACTGATGATAACAAGCACATTTTATTTAAAAACTCTAAATAAAACTCCAAATAAAACTGAACATTAATTTGATTATTTAACATGTGATTTTAACATGTATTTCTATATAGCCCAGCCCTATTTGCATGTATAAAAACCTCATTATGAAAACATCTCACCTCAAAAGAAACAAACACTCTCTCACTCTCAACAGAAAAATATCAAGAACACAGCCGAATTGGACAGAATGACAAAACTGACAAAATCTAAATGAAACCAAATTTAACAAGGAGCAAAAAAAACTATAACGCATACAAATCAGAATGACACACAAGGGTTTTAACTTCAATAAAAATAGCCCTAGCTAATAGTTCCTCTCCTGATTGGAAGTCAAAGGGGGAAGCTGTCAAGAATGTGAAACTTGCACATTGTGTTTTAATTGGCCCTCGGCTGTGTGAAGAGCTACGATCTAAATACAGACGGTGGGATGTCTGTTGTTAGATGGACTCCCTCTACACAGACTGTCATCGCTGTTATGTTTTCAACTAGCCAAGGCCTTATTGGTAGCAAGTGGGATTTTTGGCTTTTGGAAATAATTCTGTTGCTCTCTTGTCTTTCTCTCTCCTCTTGTTTTCTTTCTGTCTTTCCTCCCTCTCTCTCTCTCTCTCTCTCTCTCTCTCCCTCTCCTCAATTGTCTCTCTGTCTCTCTCCTGCAGGCCTGTGGGAACACCATTTGAAGATGGTAAGTCCACCATTGTGATTTATCTCGTCCATAAAGTGCCGGCTCAGTAGGGGGACATTTATCCTTTATCCTAACTCGGGTTTGATTTAACTTCCTCCTCTGCTGTTGTTTATTATTGTAGGATCGCATTATTGAAGCCATCTATTACGGCTTTCACGGCAAAGTGTTATAAAAACATGGTAGCCAAAAGTCGGTGAGTGATGGTGTGTTATGTAGCAGAGTGATCCGTCTGAGCGAGCACAAGAACACACACACACACAAAAGCACACATAAACTGACTTTATTTTTTGTAGAAAAGCACCATACAAATCTAAATTTAAAGCCTTAAAGTATTAAAATGTCACTTATTAGAGGTCTTAATGTTTTTTCATCATTGTAATCACAGGTTGATTTTTTTTACTTTAAAATCCCCAATAATTATAGTTTAATTTTGATGCAGTCATGAAAGAAGATAGAGGCATTGAGGTGTTGTTGATTCTTGACATGCTGTGATATTAAGTTTTTGAAACGGTGCAGAACAGAATTGTCATTTCGCCGACAGCTGTGAACGGGACCGGCAGTGATATCGGTTTTAATTTCTGTGTTTTTATTGCATTACTTATACTTTGAGTTGATCACAATAAGTTTGACCTACATGCATTTTGAACACTCATGGATGAATACAGAACAGGAATAACACTATGTCAGACAGGTTTTGTTTTCTTTGCATATCCTTTGGTAAACATAAATGGACATAACATCCCTAAACTATTCATTTCAGTTGCCGAACTTTCATTAGCAATGTGCAATTGGAAATCAGCTGTTTTTGTCAGCCTTGTTTCTTCATTTTGGTTTTTAAATTGGTCAAAACCAGGTAGAAATGTTTTTGATGCATACACACACACACACACATGCAGACACATACACATTTGGCATGTGCACAGATTCTCTCTCTCTCTCTCTCTCTCTCTCTCTCTCTCTCCTCTCTCTCTCTCTCTCTCTCTCTCTTCTCTCTCTCTCTCTCTCTCTCTCTCTCTCTCTCTCTCTCTCTCTCTCTCTCTCTCTCTCTCTCTCTCTCTCTCTCTCTCTCTCTCTCTCTCTCTCTCTCTCTCTCTCTCTCATTATATGGCTGTGAAGTCTGGCTTCAGAAGTGCTGAATCAGACCTCCATACTGTTTTCTCCTATTAGTCATCTCCCTCTCTTATTAGCCTGCAGAGTCGACATCTCTGCCTCCGTGAAGGATTAGCTTCTCTTTCTACAGGAACCCGCGGTATTTTTAGCAACATAATTGTTTCTCTCTCTCTCTCTCTGTACCCCCCTCAATCCCTCACATCTGTATTCTCCTCGCTAAATTACTTGTGTGTCCCTCTCTCTCTCTCTCCCTCCCTCTCTCTCTGTCCTTCTGTGTCTCTGCAGGAACTTTTAAGCTTGTGATAGAGTTTTCAGAAGAGTACCCAAACAAGCCACCCACAGTTAGGTTTGTCTCCAGAATGTTTCACCCAAATGGTAAGCCTTACACCCCCCCTACCACCCCAACACACACACACACACATATACAGACGCACACACACGCACACACACACAGCACACCACGTCTTCACTGATTGAAACCATGTTCTCCAAATGGGAAAAAAAAATCCACTTTCACTTTTTCTTGTGAAGGCAGAAAGGCAGCAACTGTGGCTTCTATTTGGGCTTTATTTGGGTGTAAACAGAGACAAAACAAAATACTAGGACTACTATACTAATTTTTAGATGAACCCCCTTTTGTGCATGTCTTAATTATCTCAAGGCTAAATTCACTCATGTACTCATCTCCTTACCTACTCCATAATTGAAGTCGATTTAATTTTAAAATCAGTAAGAGATCATACGTTTCACCCAGTCCGTCCATTTCATTAAAAGAGCAAGTGCTGATATTTTGTGCACTCTTATATACAGTGTACAACACAATCAGCATCATTATAATGACTGAATAGACTGAATGACTTTGCTACAGAGACATAATGACATGTGGTTTGTGTGTGATGTTGATCTCTGGTGTTTTCCTGTGTGTTGACCAGTTTATGCAGATGGCAGTATATGTTTAGACATCCTTCAGAACCGCTGGAGCCCCACGTATGATGTCTCGTCCATACTCACCTCCATCCAGGTGGGTGTGTGTGTGTGTCCTTTGTATTAGACCAGCTGGGAACAAGGGCACTTTGAACACTGCAAAGATCCAGTATAATCAGGGAAGGAAATTCAACTCTTTGCCTACTGCCTACAGTAGCTGATAAATCCTAAAATTCACCAGCCTTTTACATGAATTGGGTTTTTTTCTGCCCCTAGATTTTTTTTTGAATTTCTAGGACCTGTGAATGATGTTGAGTTACTTTACAGACTGGCTGGTCGAGAGGACAAACTTTTGCCAGCTAAGCCACCAAAGAATTAATTTCCCACATTGTTAAGGCTGCACAGTAATGGCTAAAATTATTTTTGCTAGATATTGTAATCCTGATAATTAATCATGATTATTCATTTTGATGATTGGAGAAACAATCAGTGTCCAAAATTAACTTTTTTGGCTCACCTGTCAGTGGTTGTGTCTACTAAGAATCATTTTTACTGGCCAAATGATTAATAAACATTTTTCATAGAAATGTGTCACTGTACCGGTTTTCAACACTATCTTATGTATAGAATCAGGTGCTGTGTGAAACATTCAATAAAGAGGCAAGAGCAGATTTGGAGCAGATTTAGACAATGGATCAAGTTGGTAATTCATCATGAAGTGACTCACCACATGGAAATAAGTTTCAGCTGACGTCAGGCGAGTTAACCATCTAGAAACAGAAGTTTTGATGCTGCCACTTTGTGCAGAGCAGCGTAACAGGAGAGCCAGTCAACAGCCTGTTTGATACAGAGCCAGTGTTTTACTTTGATTGGCCCACGGCCAGAGAGAGCGTACGGTGGCCAGCAGGGACAAAGTTTGACAATATGTAAAGACGAAAGCCTGTATATAACCAAGGTTTTGAAATGTTATCTTCTCAAACACTTACTGGCCAGTGTGGTGGCTGATTTATCCACCAAAGATAAAATTTACCATCATTTGGCGCTATATTTTTTTCATATTCTGTATTTAAGTTTCTTGACTTTCTTGACTTGCAGTACTTCCTCCTGACCTATCCCTATTATTTTCCTATTATTTTTCTCCAGGTTTATGTTGTATTGTATGCACCTTCATACCAAGGCAAATTCCTTGTGTTGTGAAAACTTACTTGGCAATAAACCTGATTATGATTCTGATTAGTGAGAGTTAATTTTGGACCCTGGAAACAATATTATTTTACTGCACATTTGGCATTTTATATCAACATCTTGTCTATTCTCAACTAAATGAAATCTTTCAATATTGCCTGTATGCCACTATCCTAAGATTATTAATTGCAGGAAGTAAATATACGATTATACACCGTTAAGTTCTATATAAAAGAGTCCGAATTTATTTTTATTTGCCAGGTAAATGAGGCACACGGGGAGTTTGTGCTGGTTTAACTGGTTCCGGTTCATCAGTTAATGCTCGGCGTGTGTTTTTTTTATTTCCCCAGTCGCTGCTGGACGAGCCAAACCCCAACAGCCCGGCCAACAGCCAGGCCGCACAGCTGTATCAGGAAAACAAGAGGGAGTACGAGAAGAGGGTGTCGGCCATCGTGGAGCAGAGCTGGGTGGACATCTGAACTCCTGCCGCTCTCTGCTCCTTCCTCTCTCCGTCACCCTCTTCATCATCCCAGTACTACTTCAATCTTTTTCATTTTTACCTCATCGAGAAACGACGACCGCGACGACATCAGAAGAACTCAAGTGCCACCCAGGGGAGAATAGAAAAAAAAACAAAAAAACACACAGAAAACAACCAAACCAGAATGGACTTTAACTTGCTTGCCAATATATTTGAAGAAAAAACGAGGGGGGAGGGAGGGGGGGGGTCAATCTTATATTTGTGTTTCTTGTCCTTACTTTTTCATTTTTTATTGCATGATGTGAAATAAGTTATTGCTAACAGAATTTGTAATATATCTTTTTGTTGTTTGGTTGGATTGATGCTGTTAGTGTTTTTAGTTTTTGCAGATTTTTTTTTTTTGTTTTGTTTTTATTTTTATTTTGTAACGTCTCCTGGTGTGAACACAACCGGGCTGCTCGGAAAAGGCGGGTTGATGACCAAAGCGGCATATTGTCAAAGACGCAACGCTGTCAAGTGAATCGAATAAGATATTTTTTTAGTCAGTATTGTCTTTTAATCGCACACACACTGAGGAATTTGTCCAGATATGAAGGCGACAAACAAAAAACAATTTCCCCGGTTCGTTTCAAGGTGTTTTTCTTGTTTTAAGAGACACTGTAGCTTCAGACTGGCAGGCGTCACAGGCCGCAACAATGAATCACGACTCCCAGCTTTTATTTCCCTCGCTAGAGAGTGACGTTCGAGAGCGAGTATTATGGGAAGGGAAGGCAAATGTGAACACTGGGATTAGGGCTGCAGCTAACGATTATTTTCATTGTCGATTAATCTGTTGATTATTTTCTCGATTAATTGATTAGTTGTTTGGTCTATAAAATGTCAGAAAATGGTGAAAAATGTCGATCAGTGTTTCCCAAAGCCCAAGATGACGTCCTCAAATGTCTTGTTTTGTCCACAACCCAAAGATATTCAGTTTACTGTCATAGAGGAGTAAAGAAACCAGAAAATATTCACATTTAAGAAGCTGGAATCAGAGAATTTTGACTTATTTTTCTTAAAAAATTACTCAAACCGATTAATCGATTATCAAAATAGTTGGCAATTAATTTAATAGTTGACAACTAATTGATTAATCGTTGCAGCTCTACTAATAAGTATTTAATTTTCCATCTGTTGGCCCAGTGAGAAAACAAAATGTAACTAATGACTATTCTGATTCAAGGTTTCACTCTCCCCACTCTTACTACTCAATTTTTTTTTTAACTTTATTTCAATTTTCCGTCATTAACTTAAAAAAGCTGAAAAAAACCCAACGAGGTCATCAGTTTTACATTAAACAGACCACAAAAAATATATTTCTCACAGGTTCTTGTTAAGGAATATCGCATCCACCGGAGTCCCTTTTCTCAGCATATGTCAGTTTGTCAGTTTATGTCGGGTCAACCTGCAGTATAAATGCTAAAGTCCTAAATTTTATCAAAACAAGATGGCGGTCCCTGAGACAAACTCTTACCAAACAAGTCTGATTTAACACACACTGAATTTATTCATGGATGCTTGACATGAAAAAGTATGGGAACTCCTAAGATAAGGGGTTCAGCAGTGCAAGAATAATCAAGTTGAAGATATTGTTTGTTATTTTGAAGTGTATATTTTATTATTTGCTTGAATGATGGCACCATATAACAGTGTAATTATGGTTGTTTCTTCATGGGTAACATTGCCTTGAAGGACACAAGTAGAAAAGAGGAAAGGACAAGACAGGAAAATAAAAAAAAATAAAAAAAGGGGTTTGGGGAAAATATTTCGGGGATCGGGCAGGACCCTCCCATGTCAGTTTCTCCTTAACTTTAGCTTTACATAGCTGTGTTCAGTTATTTAGCTTCTTGTTTAGAGAGTAGGACACAATCACTGCTTATTTTCCTGCTTATTTTCTACCATTTATGAGTTGACACAATTCATAATCTGCCTGCTGCATCATCACCACAGTATTTAAAAAAAAAAAGTCGAACCGCCTTCAACTCGTCTTCTCACTCCTCCCTCTGAAGTTTGCGCCCACACATCGCTTTATGAAAAAGAAAAATGACTCGCTTTGTCGCCTGTGACGTCCGCCAGCCTGAATGAAGTGTCGGTGCTTTTGATCCCGGATCTCGCAATTAACACGGCTAAAACAAAATTAAAAAAAAAAAAACTCCAAACTTCACAGCACCTGAACCCAGTGCCTGAACTCCACTTTAACTAGGAGCACTTTGGTTTTTCCAGCAGTTAAAATTCAGAACTGACAGAAGACTTGACCAAATTTAAAGACCAAACTGCAAAAGACAAGACAAGACAGACTCTTCTCGTGCAATTTGAACCCTCTTTCGACAGCGTGACATCAACTGTTTCCCAAAGGCCCAGGTTGTTTTCACGCCTGCATTTTGTCTCCTAGATGTATGTGGTACCCAAATTAAACGGCAACTTGAGACGAGTATAAAATCATGACTTCACTCTGTCCCACAACTCCTGCTAAATACTCCATGGAAGGCAGACTTCTTCATTAAATGCAGAGCTCTCTCTTTTTTTTTTTTTTTCCTGAGACGGTATAGGTCATATTGTGGCTAGTGATTTATTTCACCTAATAAGCAGAAGGGATATGCTATAAAGTTTTGTGAATTTACTTAAAAAAGGAAAAAAACAATGTATACTTATAACAATATGCTGTATAAACATAATAAAAACACATTTTTCAGACTTTGAGACGGGTTTTGCTGCCAATTTGTTTGTTGCATAGCTGTCCTAAATTATTTCTTTTTGCAAATTATTTATGTTCCTGCTGTCCTCCATCATTGCTGAAGCATCTTTGAGCAACACATTGAACTTGACACTGCAGCAATTACAAGCAAGCATGACCTTTGACCTCTGATGCAATTTATACGTGGAAAGAATTTTTAAATCGTCCTTTCAAAAGACTAGAGAGTATCTTTTTCATTGTTCTGCCACTAATATCAATCACCTAGTTTTTTGATTTGCATCTTTTAGTAGCTTGTCATTTACATTCACTATAACAATAACCATTCCAATAACAATAACAGCGATTAAACTGTATGAGAGTGAAGGAGCAGAGGCAACACAGTTCATGGATTGGATGGGATTTTTCATGGTTTTCCTGTGGTTTCAGTTACTTTTGGAAACACCCATATTCATTTCTACTTGTTTTCCGGCATTGTTGTGTCTAAAGGCTTAGGTCCAAAAATCACAAATCACCATCTTCAAAAAACTATAATAAAACTGTATTTTCTCTTTATTTAAGATTCAAGAGTTAAAGTTGTGGTCAGCGTTAGGGTTATGATCGCCGTTTCAAGGGGAAATTATGACCGCAGGTGAAATGCAAAATGAACAGAAAGTATCAACTACCACTAGGAGGGAAAACCCCCCTAAAAAAAACACGAGTGCTGAACTGGGACAGTGGCGCATGAGCAGTGTTATGTTTTTGTTCAGTTTTGTCGAACAGATCGCTGGAAATTGCTGTAGCGACAAACAGCTTTGAGGCAGCTCAGCTTTACGAGAGTATTTCAATTTCAGAGAATTTTATACATCAATTCTACTGCTGTTTCAGAGCAAATACCCTCATTTTCAAACAGTTACTAGTTATTTGATGTTTGTGTGGCAATTACAAGAAAACCAAATTATGTATTTATTTTATCTGGTTCTTAGACTACTACCTGATTAAATAACAAATCTGAAATCACACAAAATAATTTAGAAACATTAAATCATTAAAATTGACTCTTTAAATTGTTCCTGTGTAAAAAAAAAACACAAGGCAAACACTCACTTGGAAAAAAAGATTTGTTGTTTATTCTCTGGCAGACAGGGGGCAGCGCTTCCCCAGAATGACAAGATCCAGTCTCATTTTTCTTTTTCAGGCTGTGAAAATGTCCTGAAAACAAAGATTTTACTGTACAAAAATGTTATATAAAACTTTACACTAAAATATTTGAAGACTCCACTGTCCTGGGATTGAATCTTGCTGGAAATTTCTCTCCTGTGTCTTCCCACTGTCTCCATATAAGCAATAAAAAATGCTAAAATTTGAGTGGATCACCCACTCTGCCTAAAAAAACCAAACAAAAAAAAAAAAACACATTTTCAGCGTTTACACTTTCACACAATTAAAAAACCATAGTAATGTGGGCACAGCCTGTACATAACAGCTGACAAAGTCCTGGCAGTCTTCAATCTCCGATCAAGTTCAGTCAAGTCAGTTATTGATCCGAAACAAAACAACCAGAAGAGAAGAAGAAGAATGACAGTCGATCTATTTGGCCCGACCCGGTCATCGACCCTGTGAGGTGAGAGAGGCACACATGAAGAATTTACTAGGTCTGTCTGTGTATCAGTGTGTATTGTGTGTGTGTGTGTGTGTGTGTGTGAAGATGTACCTGTTGTTTCTTCATTATCTCATCTCTTGTCTTGAAGACCGGAGCATCTTCCACCACGACGCCTTCTGCCATTTCCTTCACTTTGTCCAGCAGCTCACTGCTGTATCTGAGAGAGACAGAGAAGAAGGTATGTCAGCACAGTAATCAACACTTTATCCACAATGCATAATTCGATTTTTTAATAGATTTGCTGTAGAGAATAAGACAATTAACCAAACAATTAATCCAAGGTTTCATCTGTCAGGTTCAATCCCCACCAATAGACAATGTGCCCACCAGCAGCCAGGCCTCGTGCCGACGTGCCCCTGAGCAAGACACTGGATCCACACTGGATCACTCATTGGATATAAGCAGATGTGGAAAGTAACTAAGTACATTTACTCGAATACTGTACTTAAGTACAATTTTGAGGTACTTGTACTTTACTTGAGTATTACCATTTTAAGCTACTTTATACTTCTACTCCACTACATTTCGGAGGGAAATATTGTACTTTTTACTCCACTACCTTTATTTGATAACTTAAGTTACTAGTTACTTTGCAGATTCAGATTATTAATACAACATATAATCAACTAATAAATTGTGATGTATATTTCTACTTTTACTTAAGTAAAAGATCTGAGTACTTCTTCCACCACTGGATATAAGCGTTAGTTAAACGCCTACAGTGTAACGTCACGGGGTCCATTATCGGACACGACGATTTCACACTTAAAAGCCCTAAGGTTAAATGTTGTCAGTACGCTAACAAATCACAGATTAACCGATGTCACCGATGACTGTAGGCCACGTCTAGTTTTCGTTTCATGGACGACTACAGGAGCAGCTCTTAAAAACCTCGCACCCGTAATTCCATTATCGGACCAAGCCGGCTAATGTTTCATCATGTCCATACTGTTTTGGCTTTTTTTTCCCCCGGTCCGTCCATCAACGACATCACTTATCATTTGTTCCATAACTACTTGTGGATAAGATAGGGAACTGAGCTGCGACACGGCCCGCTGATACAAGGCTTAGGACCCCGGGAAAACACAAGTAATCGCGCCCGCAAATTGCTCGTCGGGTTTGTGAGTCTGTCCCGAGTTCAGTAAGTAAAACTCGAGCTCAATTTCACTTTGCACTCCAAAAATGTGTGTATATCGTTGCATACATCGGCACACACATTGGTAAAGCTGTTTATACACTGTGGGCTTGCTGTTTGCTGTTGTTTGTTGTTTGGTGGACTTGCTGTTTGTTTCGGTTAAAGGGAAAGAAACGGGACGTGTCCGATAACGGATGCTCTAGCAGCTAGCTGTCCGATAACAGGCGCATTTACGTTACAATGTAAAGGTAATGTGAAACTAAGCACGGTGTTTTGTTTACGCACCGGCAGCCGAGGAAGACGTTGTTGGCCCAGACCATGGACAGAGCCAGCAGGTGGTCCAGGTGCGGGTCTTCGTAGTCGCTGATGTTCCTCAGGATGAACTCCCTGCGGGCCTCCCAGTGCTTCTCGCTCTCTGAGACACCGCGGTACGTCTCCACCTGGTCGGCCAGCGCCCTGTTCTGTTGAATGAACTCCTGAACGTCCAGAGAAGCCATGTTTCTTATCTTCTTCGGCCCGAGCAAAGGAGAACTACTTCCTGTCTGCTAATCTGACCCGGAAGATATCTTTCAGCGTCGCGTATTTTTTTAGACAGCGACCCACAGTGGTTGAGCTGTGAATGACACCTTAACAACTTACTGTAATGGGTGCATAGTCAGAGTTGGGGTGGATTAAAGGTGCTACGTGTGTAGCGTTTTAAACAATAATGTATCCTTTTAATTTTGATACTTTTGATTAAGGTGAGGTGGCAGTGTTGTTGTTTAAGTTGCTATTGTTGCTGTCGTTGTTGTCATAGTTGTCTGTTTATTTGTCTGACATTGCTATATGGCACGCTACAAATTTCTGAAAGGATCAATAAATGCATCTATCTATCTATCTATCTATCTATCTATCTATCTATCTATCTATCTAGCTATCTAGCTATCTAACGTTAACTTTGAGCCTCTATCTCACACCTCATCAGCCTAAATCTCTGTTTCAACATCCCATCCCTTCTAATTGAGGCACCATAAATTCACTCTATTTGCCCAAATTATTCTCAGGTGTTGGGTTGGAGTTGGACACAGGTGGGAAACACAGAAAGTGACAAATCAAACCTTAAAGGTGCATTACGTAAGATTTTCACTGTACCATAGCACAAATAGA